>NC_048578.1:15142500-15442500 GCF_013265735.2 Oncorhynchus mykiss
GGTAATATCTAGAGCAATAAATTCAACCCGCCCTTTGATTTTCCACACAGCACGGTATATAAAAGACTGCTAACAATCTAAGATGACAAACATTTACAGACTCCAGACCTCCCTTCGTATACACCTCACAGGACTCTGCCTACAAGACCTTCAGATTATCATGGAAAACATATTCAGGATTGCCTTTTTGATGCTTTTTCTCTCAGTTGGTCTTCAAGGAAGCCCGGCTACCAATTACTTGAAAATTGCAAAAGGAATCGAACGACTACAAATAAATATTACATGTGTAAGTCCCTTCATGACATAAGAGGTGTTCAAATAATTTTGATGTATTTCTGTATTTCTGTGATCAACTAACATTTCTCTTTTTCCATATTGTCCTGTAGCCAGAAGAAGGTACATTCTTCTATGCTCCGTCTCCAGCGGATGTAGAGGTAAGGCTAACTAAACATGTTCAACAACTGATATCTGCAAATGTACAACACAGTAGCCCTTAACCTTTCCACTCACATGTAGCCTCTAGCCCTAGCTGGGGTTCTGACTTGCTAAAGCATTATTTCTGCTTCGACGGTTCATAGAAGACCACTAGTACAGGAAACACAGCAAGGTTGCAGACGGTGGTTCAACTCATTTCAAATAGCAATTTGAACAACTAAAACCCACTCCCGTCTTGGCAGTGCAATTCACCACAACTAATCCACAGCCTCTTTTTCCATGTCACAAAATCAAAGAGCCCCAGGGCAAACAGTTACGTCTCTTTCTCTCGGTTGCAGAAAAGCATTGCTGGAGCACTGGCCTGTTCTATTCAACAACTGAACCACCTCAATGACAACAGAAATCTGCAGCATCATATCAACAGGATTTTGACGGTCCTACAAAAGACATCTGATGATATCGTAAGTCTTATTACTTTCCCTAAACGTCTTGCCAGTTCAAAAAAATATAGAGATATATTTTCTTAGTAAACAGGTCGGCTCATATAAGTTGGTGTACCACTTTACATGGCGTTAGACTAAATCATACCTTATCTCCTCAGAGAACGGACTCGTCAGAATGCAGCCGTGAGAACCCGCTGTCCAAAAAGTCTTGCAAGGAGTTCATGGAGAATATGATCAGTTTAGCTAAAGCTCTATCTGCCCAACGGTCCCCATGATAAAATAGGTTCTAGCTCCCAGTTACATGGGCGGAGAATGGGGTCACAGGAAGTAGATTGTCATTGCACTGATACTATATATTATCTCTAACAATTTGTGTAACATTGTTTAACACCAGCTTTTAAAATATATATATATATATTTATATGTCTAACTGGATGTCCTTAACCTGGTATGAAAGCCCTACATAATGAAGGAAGGGGCTACTGTAGGTTCTGTTTAATGATGTGATATCCATATACTGTACCTGAACTGCTCTGAATGCAAGTGTTTGAGTTCTCAATGTCTGTTAACTATAATGTATTTAAGCTTCTAAAAAGCTCTAATTAAGTTATTTATTTATGTATTTATTACATATTTATTATATTTTGATTTCTACACATGGACTGTTCCTATAACCTTGATAATAAATTTGCAATTAAAAGTATTTGAAATTAATTTACTTGTTTTTTTTAGGGTTAAACATTGCTAACACTAATGTAGCAACTAAGATGCATTTAAATTGATTGGTTTTATCGTTAATTATATGTGAATTAGAGTTCGGCGCAGTAAGACCAAGAGTCGAATGCCCTTTTGCCCGAACCTGGAATCCTCGTTGCCTAGACTTAGGTGGGCTCCTACGTTCGCAGCTCGTGGGACCACTTCATTGTACAAGTATAAATTGCTTATCGGCCCATGTGGGGATAGTTCGGCTCTCAGCTGCCTCTAAATTCATCTCTACTGAGCTTCCTTCCGTCTCCTACTGTATGTTTCAATGGAATATCACAATATCTGACTGTGTACTACGGTAAGTCATACTGTGGTTTGAACAAATTGTTGCCGGGTCTATGCTAAAATCGAGAGTGAAAGGCAGGCCAACTTAGAGGAGGTGGGTTCCTATAGGTGACCTCTGTAGGAGGGGGAATTCCCTTCTCAGTTATAGGGCACTAAACAATTAAAGTCCATGGATGGAAAATGAGCTCGTCCTCATCCACAAAATGGTAGTAAATGTAAATGACATTCTAACCTCAAGCTCGGGTAATGCAGTGATTCATGTTTACGGTGGGCTGGTCTCCTGCACCTGGCCTAAAAGAAAACCCATTGACATCACCAGTAGTATGAATATGATGTAGCTAATGCAATGTGTTGAAGCTCCTTAAACACATTGGAATCTTAGAAGGGCTTAAACAGTCATTTTGCTGTTCTAAAACATAGCCAAAGTAGCTGCCTTACAGTAATGTGTAAACCACTCAAAAGGCTACAAGCACACGAACGCATCTGCGGGTTGACTTTATTCTACTGCCAATCCTTCCCTTCGTATGCGTCGGGCCACCCACCCATCTTATGTGAACAGGAAACGTTTTCCAGGATCAAGTTCTTAACATGGTGCCTCAAACATGACTATTCTAAACACGGGCTGTATGACCTAAATCTAGCTTACCCAAATGAGAGGTAGGCCTAAAAAGCAGTGTGCGACCACATCAAGAGAACTGGATATCCTGTTTATCTCTGCATCTACTATTTCAACGGGGCTGCTGTGCCAAGCACTTTAATCACAGAGATCCTATTCATTACTATTCCAATTATATGATTCACACACCTTCTGATAACAAGGATCTGGATCAGTTATTTGGGAGTCGGTGATTTAAGAATCAGATAATGACCCACTCTGGCCAACCCCTTGTGTACCAGCAGAGTTTTCGGCCATCCCCGTTTGGACAACCGCCTCGACTTGAATACGTCAATAACCAAATACCTCATACACCACAGTATCTTCTATATACTAGCTCGACATGAAATGACAATTCCATGCATCCAAACCAAGCCTTGACAGTAGTCACTCGTCAATGAATGTTTAACATGTAATTCAGATAAACAATGACAATGTACGTCTGAGCGGACATCAGCGTCCAAGGCTCGTATCAAGACAGTTTCAATATCAATGTGTTCCATTCATGTCACTACAGTGACACCTTCACTTTGAACAACTTTACATGATAACCCATCCAAGCATGCCACAAACAGCAGATCTAGAGTGGTTCATACATACTATTCAGGTGTTTGATCCTGGAGCGTCGGGTCCCTTAATGCACGGGAGACTTCCTGTATACAAGGAAGTAAAAAGAAGCCAGGTTAATACAACAAAATAGGGCTGTGTAAACATTACAACGAGTGATATGATATGCTGCGTCGCCTGCACAGGAAACCATAGCATTTCCTGTGTGTGTGTGTTTATAGTAAAGACCGTGCTCGTTCTTAGATGGTGGGATCAGCTTGTGAAACCACTGGCGGTATCAATGCAAGGCAAAATCACAACTACGGACCTCTGACACACAACATGACTTCCTACAAACTGATAATACATTGGTATGCAATTGACTTGTTCTCATGTGCAATGTCAAGGTGCATGCAAACTCCTGATGAGAGCACGTTGGATGATTGATTTAAATGCATTGCAGATCCTTAGTCTAAATTCAATCATGTTTTTAATTGCTCTGGTTGCATGCATAATGAAGATCATTGCATGAAGTCCCGTCAGCCACAAGAGTTGACTGGACTAGTTCATACAATATCTTGGCAGTATTACAGACAAAGTCTTACCTTCAACTTTGAATGGCATAGTTCTTTGTCAAAAAGCACACAATCAATTAAATCTACTGATATTATTGCCAAACCTTTATCATTTGAGAGGTTTATTTATATTCAATTTCTTATCTCAAAGCATAATGCACAACAATGTGACCACAGAACTAAATAGAACATTAAAAATCTATGGGAAAAACTTTTTCAGAAACGTGTTTTTTGTGCCTTCTAACAAATTGTGACACACCAACAAAAAAAAAACACATTAAACAAATAAAAACCTCATGAAACCATTTTTCATAATAATCTTAACTTCACAGGCTATGGAAGATTAACTAACTTGCAGTTTAAGGGCATCATGTCAACCTATTATTTTATGCTCCCATTTGTCCTGCTGAGGTATGCTTTTTGATGTCGTTTTCTGTTCAAGTGTAGGTGGAGAACTTTCACAAATGTATTTTTTAGTGAAGAGTCACGCTGGGGTCCTCTCACATGCTGAAGTGATCGCTCACTGGAGGCTTGGCCACCCAGGAGCCGTAGCCTTGCTGCGCTAAGTAGGACCTCAGCACACTCTTGGCCTCCTGGTAGGGCTTGGCCATCATCTAGAAAACCCATTAATGGGACATGGATTATTAATGCTAAACAATGGGACAGGAGACTTCACACGTTTGTGAAAGGTAACATCTGAGAGGGTTTGTAATTTATCCTGTCCCACACCCACTCATGGTTTCCTAGTGGAGCTAGTGGGCATGAATTCAAATTGAATGGAGCCCAACCGTGGTGGGGTGAGACGAAAGGAGCGTTTTTTATTACCTTGGCCTCTCTGTAGGAGACTGTAGCTAGCAGGTCCCGTCTTGAAGCCTCCTGGGCCACCAGGTTGAAGCGACTCAGCATGGCTGCTTTACACAGGCGACTGGCCAGGGCAGGGCCGCTCTTAAACGGAGACCTGACACACAAATCAACATGGCCGTTGTGAAGAATCAGCTAACAGATCACCTGTAGATTCCCTAGGTTTTCAAGTCAGAATGGGGCCTACAGTGCCTTGCGAAAGTATTCGGCCCCCTTGAACTTTGCGACCTTTAGCCACATTTCAGGCTTCAAACATAAAGATATAAAACTGTATTTTTTTGTGAAGAATCAACAACAAGTAGGACACAATCATGAAGTGGAACGACATTTATTGGATATTTCAAACTTTTTTAACAAATCAAAAACAGAAAAATTGGGCGTGCTAAATTATTCAGCACCATTAAGTTAATACTTTGTTGCGCCACCTTTTGCTGCGATTACAGCTGTAAGTCGCTTGGGGTATATCTCTATCAGTTTTGCACATCGAGAGACTGAAATGTTTTCCCATTCCTCCTTGCAAAACAGCTCGAGCTCAGTGAGGTTGGATGGAGAGCATTTGTGAACAGCAGTTTTCAGTTCTTTCCACAGATTCGATTGGATTCAGGTCTGGACTTTGACTTGGCCATTCTAACACCTGGATATGTTTATTTTTGAACCATTCCATTGTAGATTTTGCTTTATGTTTTGGATCATTGTCTTGTTGGAAGAAATCTCCGTCCCAGTCTCAGGTCTTTTGCAGACTCCATCAGGTTTTCTTCCAGAATGGTCCTGTATTTGGCTCCATCCATCTTCCCATCAATTTGAACCATCTTCCCTGTCCCTTAAGAAGAAAAGCAGGCCCAAACCATGATGCTGCCACCACCATGTTTGACAGTGGGGATGGTGTGTTGCTTTTACGCCAAACATAACGTTTTGCATTGTTGCCAAAAAGTTCAATTTTGGTTTCATCTGACCAGAGCACCTTCTTCCACGTTTGGTGTGTCTCCCAGGTGGCTTGTGGCAAACTTTAACCGACACTTTTTATGGATATCTTTAAGAAATGGCTTTCTTCTTGCCACTCTTCCATAAAGGCCAGATTTGCGCAATATACGACTGATTGTTGTCCTATGGACAGAGTCTCCCACCTCAGCTGTAGATCTCTGCAGTTCATCCAGCGTGATCATGGGCCTCTTGGCTGCATCTCTGATCAGTCTTCTCCTTGTATGAGCTGAAAGTTTAGAGGGACGGCCAGGTCTTGGTAGATTTGCAGTGGTCTGATACTCCTTCCATTTCAATATTATCGCTTGCACAGTGCTCCTTGGGATGTTTAAAGCTTGGGAAATTGTTTTGTATCCAAATCCGGCTTTAAACTTCTTCACAACAGTATCTCGGACCTGCCTGGTGTGTTCCTTGTTCTTCATGATGCTCTCTGCGCTTTTAACGGACCTCTGAGACTATCACAGTGCAGGTGCATTTATACGGAGACTTGATTACACACAGGTGGATTGTATTTATCATCATTAGTCATTTAGGTCAACATTGGATCATTCAGAGATCCTCACTGAACTTCTGGAGAGAGTTTGCTGCACTGAAAGTAAAGGGGCTGAATAATTTTGCACGCCCAATTTTTCAGTTTTTGATTTGTTAAAAAAGTTTGAAATATCCAATAAATGTCGTTCCACTTCATGATTGTGTCCCACTTGTTGTTGATTCTTCACAAAAAAATACAGTTTTATATCTTTATGTTTGAAGCCTGAAAAGTGGCAAAAGGTTGCAAAGTTCAAGGGGGCCGATTACTTTCGCAAGGCACTGTATTTCATATCATGAAGTTCATATTATTTCAGAACATTTGGGGAAAGTCTGACTATGAAATAGTCTTACGCATCCACCGTCTTGCCCTCCAGGCCGTCCACCACCTCCAGGGAGACGTCCCCCTGGCTCCAGTTGATGCCGCGGCTCCACTGGGCGTTGGTGTTTGCGCCACCCTCAGGGCACGCCGTGGGCACCAGGCTGATGTGGGGCCGGTACACGCAGTAGTACATGGGTAGGCGGGGGGTGATGCCGTCCACACGCTGGTTCACAGCAATCTCCATGCCCCGCACGTCACAGCAGCTCACGTCGCCTGCATTTGAGGATGAGGACGATGGCAGAAGCACTCGCCTTCATTTTACACCATTTGAAAGAAATCTATTCTTTGAAATCAGCCCAGAAGGAAAGACTAGGAGAGAATGAGCATTTTTGTTCCAATCCAGCACTACATCACCTGATACAACTTACGTGCTCGATGACCTGATCAGTTGATGCATTAAATCAGGTGTGTTAGTGCAGAGATAGAACACAAATGTGCTGTCCACTGGGCTACATACGACTGGAGTTGAGAAACACTGCTTTTCAGACTATTGAGGTGTAACCTATGATTGAGGGACTTGCCTACGAGGATGCTGCTGACGTAGATGGGCTCAGTGAAGTGACTGAGCAGGGCTCCCTGGAAACCCAGCACCTGCCACTGGGTGATCTTGTCACTGGCCGACATGCTAACCACCCTGGAGGCGGCCTGGTCGAAGGTGGGGGAGAAGACTGAGAACACCTTGCCCTCCACCGTCACGTGCAGGCTGATCTGGTTGTTCACCTCCCAGGCTGAGATGGAGAGGGGGTTCAGGCGCCTGAGGGGAGAAAAAGATCAAGGCTGAAGGGACAGACAGGCTGGAAAATATCAACTTGGCTATTAGCTGAGTACTGGTGGGGCATAAGGAGTTTTAGAGTTGCCAGTCACTAACAGATTGGATGGGATCTGGGCGGCTCCTTTGGGCATCTGGTTCATGTACAGGTGGAGCGTGATGTTGCTCTTCAGACTGAGCAGCTTGGTGTTCTTGTCCTGCTGGAACATGGACTTCTCCTCAAGGCTGCGATTCTTACTAAAGAACAGCAACAGGTGCCTGTACAGATAACTGCAAATAAAACATGATTATACAGGTATAACTACTACAAATTAATGCATATTTGGTACCCTGAAAGTAATGTGAAATAAGGGAATGTTTGTATGGAATCTTGGTGCTCTAAAGTTTATAGGGAGAACATTGTAGGAGGCAGTGAATGAATGAATGAATGAACCGTTATTGCATATCGCTGGGTTGTAGTGAGAGGGGTTTGAAAGAATATAACCAGCTTTGTCAGATTCATTTGTAATTGCCCTTGACTGACTTACGATGTTGTAAATTACATGATCTAAGCAGTGTTCTCAGAGCATGGAAAAGTTCCAGGAAATACAATAGGAACCACATAAGAACAATTTAAACTTTCTCACAACCATCTTTGCTTCCTGGATATAAAGAAAAAAGGGTGTTTTGAAGGGATGTTTTTTCACATTCATGAATACACTGATTGAGATAAATGTACCGCATCAGTGATCTCCTTGCTGTTACAACTGCATGGGAGTCGTGAAGAACCCGTCCATTTGGTGTAGCGCTCTCCTTAGTGTTGTAATTCCCTGTTCCAATGGCCACCACTTCACATCCACTGGCTAGATGGATGTTCATGAGCCACGCACAGAGAACACATTTACCGGTAACATTCATAATAGCAACTTAAAATGTATCTAATATAATTCAAACGTGCCTTCAGAAAGTATTCGGACCCCTTGACTTCTCCCACATTTTGTTACGTTAGAGCCTTATTCAAAATTGGATTAAATGAAATAAAAATCCTCAGAAATCTACACACACAATATCTTATAATGAAAAAGCAAAAAAAATGGTTTTTCTTAAAACTTCTTCAGGATCGGTGGGTCCCCTGCGGGACGGTTGAGTTAACGTAGGCTAATGCGATTAGCATGAGGTTGTAAGCAACAAGAACATTTCCCAGGACATAGACATGTCTGATGTTGGCAGAAAGCTTAAATTCTTCATCTAACTATACTATCTACTACAGTAGATATTACAGTGAAAAAACGCCATGCTATAGGAGACTGCAAAGTGTTGAAGATGAAAAGTTATTACTAAACAAATTAGGCACATTTAGGCAGTCTTGATAGAAAATCTCACAGAAATGCAATGGTTCATTAGATCAGTCTAAAACTTTGCATGTACACTGCTGCCAAATCAAAATTGCGCTTGGGCTGGAATAATACATTATAGCCTTTCTCTTGCATTTCAAAGATGGTACAAAAAAACGTTGGCTTTTTCTTTGTATTATCTTTTACCAGATCTATTGTGTTATATTCTCCTACATTCCTTTCACATTTCCACAAACTTGTGTTTCCTTTCAAATGGAACCAAGAATATGCATATCCTTGCTTCAGGCAGGAAGATTTGGGTATTTTATTTTAGACTAAAATTGGGGGAAAAAATCCATGAAGTAAATAATAAAATAAAATAAAAAATAAATTGTGCATAAGCATTTAGACCCTTATTTACATAAGTATTCGAAATTGTGCTCAGTCGAATCCTGTTTCCATTTATCATCCTTGAGATGTTAATACAACTTTATTGGAGGCACCTGTGGTAAATTCAGTTGATTGGACATGATTTGGAAAGACACACAACTGTCTATATAAGATCCCAATGTTGACAGTGCATGTCAGAGCAAAAACCAAGCCATGAGGTCGAAGAAATTGTCTGTAGAGCGCCGAGACAGGATTGTGTCGAGAAAAAGGGTACCAAAAAATGTCTGCAGCATTGAAAGTACCCAATAACAGTGGCCTCCATCACTCTTAAATGGAAGATGTGTTAAACCACCAACAATTTTCCTAGAGCTGGCCGTCCAGACAAACTGAGCAATCGGGGGAGAAGGGCCTTGGTCAGGGAAGTGACCAAGAACCCGATGGTCACTCTTACAGAGCTCCAGAGTTCCTCTGTGGAGATGGGAAAACCTTCCAGAAGGACACCCATCTCTGCAGCCCTCCACCAATCAGGCCTTTATGGCAGAGTGGCCAGATGGAAGCCACTCCTCAGTAAAAGGCACGACAGCCCGCTAGAGTTTTCCAAAAGGAACCTAAAGACTTTCAGACCATGAGAAACAAGATTCTCTGGTCTAATGAAACCAAGATTGAACTCTTTGGTCTGATGCCAAGCGTCATGTCTGGAAGAAACCTGGCATCATCCCTACGGTGAAATACAGTGGTGGCAGGATCATGCTGTGGGGATGTTTGACAGCGGCAGAGACCAGGAGACCAGTCAGAATTGAGGGAAAGATGAACGAAGCAAAGTACAGAGAGATCCTTGATGAAGTCCTGAGCGTTCTGGAGCAGGTCCTTAGACTGGGGCGAAGGTTCACCTTCCAACAGGACAACAACCCTAAGCACACAGGCAAGACAACGCAGAAGTGGCTTTGGGACAAGTCTCTGAATGTCCGTGAGTAGCCCAGCCAGAGGCTGGACTTGAACCCGATCAAACATCTCTGGAGAGACCTGAAAAGAACTGTGCAGCGACGCTCCCCATCCAACATGACAGAGCTTGAGTGAGAGGATCTGCAGAGAAGAAGGGTAGAAACTCCCCAAATGCAAGTGTACCAAGCTTGTAGCGTCATACCCAAGAAGACTCTAGGCTGTAATCGCTGCCAAAGGTGCTTCAACAAAGTACTGAGTAAAGGGTCTGAATACTTATGTACATTTTTGAGGTTTTGATGTTTTGTAAAAATTGTATACATTTCTAAAAACTTGTTTTTGCTTTGTCATTATGGGGTATTGTGTGATTGGGGGGGAACTAATCAATTTTAGAATAAGTAACGTAACAAAATATAGAAAAGTCATGGGGTCTGAATACTTTCCAAATACAGTGTGTGTACAGTACTGTGCAAAAGTTTAAGGTAGGTGTGAAAAAAGGCTGTAAAGTAAGAATGCTTTCAAAAATAGACATGTTAATAGTTTAGATTTATCAATTAACAAAATGCTAAGTGAGTGAACATAAGAAAAATCTACATAAATCAATATTTGGTGTGACCAGCCTTCAAAAACACATCCATTATTCTAGATACACTTCGGCAGGTAGGTTGGCCCAAACATCTTGGAGAACTAACCACAGTTCTTCTGTGGATTTAGGCAGCCTCAGGTGCTTATCTCTCTTCATGTAATCCCAGAGACTCAATGATGTTGAGATCAGGGGTCTGTGGGTGCCATACCATCATTTCCAGGTTGTTGTCATGCTGCAGAAAAAAATGTGGGGCCAATCAGATGCCTCCCTGATGGTATTGCATGATGCATAAGTATCTGCCTGTGCTTCTCAGCATTGAGGCCATTAATTCTGACCAAATCCCCAACTCCATTTGCAGAAATGCAGCCCCAAACTTGCAAGGAACCTCCACCATGCTTCAGTTGCCCGCAGACACTCATTCGTGTATCGCTCTCCAGCCCTTCGGCGAACAAACTGCCTTCTGCTACAGCCAAATATTTCAAATGTTGACTCATCAGTCCAGAGCACCTGCTGCCATTCTTCTGCACCCCAGTTTGTGTGTTTCCATGCATAGTTGAGTCGCTTGGCCTTGTTTCCACGTCGGAGGTATGGCTTTTTGGCTGCAAGTCTTCCATGAAGGCCACTTCTGACCAGACTTCTCCGCGCAGTAGATGGGTGTACCAGGGTCCCACTGCTGAACATCTTTGGGCTACGAAGAGAAGTAAGCATGATGTGTTTTTCATCTGCTGCAGTAAGTTTCCTTGGCCGACCACTGCGTCTACGGTCCTCAACGTTGCCTGTTTCTTTGTGCTTCTACAAAAGAGCTTGGACATCTGGAAACCCCTGTCAGCCTTGATATTTCTGCCTGGGAGAGACCTTGCTGATGCCATATAAAGACCTTATGTCTTGTTGCAGTGCTCAGTCTTGCCATGGCATGACTTTTGACAAACTGACTTGAGCAACCTCACCTTGTTAGCTGAGTTTGGCTGTTCCTCACCCAGTTTTATTCCTCCTACACAGCTGTTTTTGTTTCTGGTTACACCAAATATGGATTTAATTTTGATTTTCCTTGTTCACTCACTTTGCATTTAGTTGATTGCTAAATATAATCTATTAACATGTCTATTTTTGAAAGCATTCTTACTTCACAGCATTTTTTCACACCTGCCTAAAACTTTGCACAGTACTGTATATAACATTTAAATATAGCCAATATATAACCAGACATGGAAAAAGAGTGTCTCCCAGTGCCTCCTTAATTACGTGACTGAGTGATAAATGCTGCCACTGTGCTCCTGCAGGCAGAGACCTCGGGGTAGCTGTCCATCAGCTTACTCAGCAGCTCCCTCACTGCCTGGGGAACATGCTCGTTAATGGGGTTCTGACGCTCTGCGGTACAGTAGGGGGAAAAAACACCTTCACTGCTTAATGTCCAGAAACAACACCCAACACAGATCAAAATCCAATAGTTTTAAGCAACTTTGACAAACAATGTGCTTTCCAACAACTACAAAACATAAATAAAATAAAGGAATAATTAAAAAATAAATGACTTGCCATAAATGGTTCTTCTAGGATGGATCTCTGAGCCTGTAGACGGACTCTCTTTCACTGGCAAGGGAGGAGGGCCATCTGAAACCACACACTATCTTATTTTGACAGTCCATTTACAAACCATTCCCTAAAACATTGAATTTGAATTGAAAATCGATTTCCAATTACAGACATTTCATCAAACTAGTTGGTACAGCTATTCACCCAACGCCTCTGGTAGCAGAGAATCTCCATCCAAGGTGGGCAGCAGGTCCTCAAGGGCCAGCTGAGCTGCACTGGCCCTGGCCTCCTTCTTATTGATCCCCATCCCAGTCTTGTACTTCACCCCGTCAATCACGACACAGAAGGCAAAGTAGAAGCCTGGGATGTTACCTGGACAGTCATCACATCATATTACTGAACATATATACACTGCCATAAATAAGAGCCTATGGATGGAGGATCAATGGAGGACATGGTTTGAGATGTACCTGTGGTTACCGTTTCCTTTAACTCAACCTGGAACTGTAGAACCTGAGAGAGCTGGTAAAGAGCTGACACTGCGTGGGTCTCACCCCGCTTGTATCGGTCAATTAACTCTTGGGGAATGCTTTTCGATCTGATGCCACCACCTGTGGCAGAACAACAAGACAACCAAACATCAGTTTCTGGTGCTAGTGCCAAAGTGGGATGGGTGGCCATTTTCACCTTCACAAAGCACAGAAACCAACAGGACCCATCCCCCGTAAGCACAAACCAACAGGACCCATCCCTTTCACAACATTTACTTAAGCTTACAATTGGTGTTGCATGCTGGGTCAAAGAGGTTTTTGTTAACTTCTGAGACAGCCGGAGACACATATGCCACTGCCAATCCAGGTGGGGCACAAATATTTTTCTTGAGGATTTGGGCAAAGCTGGCACCCCTAGAACCACGAAATGATCCACCTCGAGTCCAAGCCATCTTGGAAACTGTAGAAAAAGAGTAACATGTTATTCATACATAGCAGCCGTGTGTTATTTTCCCAAAGTTGGTCATAGGTTTTTACACTGGACTGCAAACAGGCCTCGCCCAACTTCCAGTAGCCTGGATACCAGTCTCTGCTCTTTTGCTCGTTATTGAATTGTGATTGCAACTGACACTAGAGGGCAGTATTTACCAATTTTTGAAGTTGTTGGTAAGAGAGAATAGCTACCTAGTTGGAATGCATTGCTTGACTGCCATGCGGGCGATAAGCACAATATATTTTGCAAACTGCAGCACCCCAAATGATTCATTCTCAAGTTTGTTTGTTGAGCAGACTGTAGGTATAAGGTCTACAAAGCAGTCTCCATTAGAGGTCAACAAAAAAAAAAATGTTTAAAAGGTCAACCGATTATCATTTTTCAACGCCGATACCGATTATTGGAGGACCCAAAAAAGCCAATACCGATTAATCGGACGATTTACATATATATATATATATATATATATATATATATATATATATATATATATATATATATATATATATATATATATATATATATATGCATACACTGCTCAAAAAAATAAAGGGAACACTTAAACAACACAATGTAACTCCAAGTCAATCACACTTCTGTGAAATCAAACTGTCCACTTAGGAAGCAACCCTGATTGACAATAAATTTCACATGCTGTTGTGCAAATGGAATAGACAACAGGTGGAAATTATAGGCATTTAGCAAGACACCCCCAATAAAGGATTGGTTCTGCAGTTGGGGACCACAGACCACTTCTCAGTTCCTATGCTTCCTGGCTGATGTTTTGGTCACTTTTGAATGCTGGCGGTGCTTTCACTCTAGTGGTAGCATGACAAGTGGCTCAGGTAGTGCAGCTCATCCAGGATGACACATCAATGCGAGCTGTGGCAAGAAGGTTTGCTGTGTCTGTCAGCGTAGTGTCCAGAGCATGGAGGCGCTACCAGGAGACAGGCCAGTACATCAAGAGACGTGGAGGAGGCCGTAGGAGGGCAACAACCCAGCAGCAGGACTGCTACCCCCGCCTTTGTGCAAGGAGGAGCAGGAGGAGCACTGCCAGAGCCCTGCAAAATGACCTCCAGCAGGCACAAATGTGCCTGTGTCTGCTCAAACGGTCAGAAACAGACTCCATGAGGGTGGGATGAGGGCCCGACGTCCACAGGTGGGGGTTGTGCTTACAGCCCAACACCATGCAGGACGTTTGGCATTTGCCAGAGAACACCAAGATTGGCAAATTCGCCACTGGCGCCCTGTGCTCTTCACAGATGAAAGCAGATTCACACTGAGCACATGTGACAGACGTGACAGAGTCTGGAGACGCCGTGGAGAACGTTCTGCTGCCTGCAACATCCTCCAGCATGACCGGTTTGGCAGTGGGTCAGTCATGGTGTGTGGTGGCATTTCTTTGGGGGGGCCGCACAGCCCTCCATGTGCTCGCCAGAGGTAGCCTGACTGCCATTAGGTACCGAGATGAAATCCTCAGACCCCTTGTGAGACCATATGCTGTTGCGGTTGGCCCTGGGTTCCTCCTAATGCAAGACAATGCATCATGTGGCTGGATTGTGTCAGCAGGTCCTGCAAGAGGAAGGCATTGATGCTATGGACTGGCCCGCCCGTTCCCCAGACCTGAATCCAATTGAGCACATCTGGGACATCATGTCTCGCTCCATCCACCAACGCCACATTGCACCACAGACTGTCCAGGAGGACATTACATCAAAGTTGGATCAGCCTGTAGTGTGGTTTAACACTTTCATTTTGAGTGTGACTCCAAATCCAGACCTCCATGGGTTGATAAATTTGATTTCCATTGATCATTTTTGTGTGATTGTGTTGTCAGCACATTCAACTATGTAAAGAAAAAAGTATTTAATAAGAATATTTCATTCATTCAGATCTAGGCTGTGTTATTTTAGTGTTCCCTTTATTTTTTTTGAGCAGTGTATATATATATATATATATATATATATATATATATATATATATATATATATATATATATATATATATATATATTTGTAATAATGACAATTACAACAGTACTGAATGAACAATGAACACTTATTTTAACTTAATATAACATATCAATAAAAATCAACTTAGTCTCAAATAAATAAACAAACATTCAATTTGGTTTAAATAATGCTAAAATAAAGTGTTGGAGAAGAAAGTAAAAGTGCAATATGTGCCATGTAAAAAATCTAACGTTTAAGTTTCTTGCTCAGAACATATGAAAGCTGGTGGTTCCTTTTAACATGAGTCTTCAACATTCCCAGGTAAGAAGTTTCAGGTCGTAGTTATTATAGGACTATTTCTCTATACCATTTGTATTTCATATACCTTTGACTATTGGATGTTCTAATAGGTACTTTAGTATTGCCAGCCTAATCTCGGGAGTTGTTAGGCTTGAAGTCATAAACAGCACAATGCTTGAAGCACAGCGAAGAGCTGCTGGCAAATGCAGGACAGTGCTGTTTGAATGAATGCTTACAAGCCTGCTGGTGCCTACCACCGCTCAGTCAGACTGCGCTATTAAATCATAGACTTATTTATAACATATTAACACACAGAAATACGAGCCGTAGGTCATTAACATGGTCAAATCCGGAAACTATCATTTCGAAAACAAAACGTTTATTCTTTCTGTGAAATACAGAACCGTTCCGTATTTTATCTAACCTAGTTTAATATTGCCTGCTAACATGAATATCTTTTAACTAAATATGCAGGTTTCAAAAAATATACTTCTGTGTTTTGATTTTTAGAAAGGCATTGATGTTTATGGTTAGGTACATTCGTGCAACGATTGTGCTTTTTTCGCAAATGCGCTTTTGTTAAATCATCCCCCGTTTGGCAAAGTTGGCTGTCTTTGTAGGATGAAATGGTCTGCACACAGTTCACAACGAGCCGGACGGCCCAAACTGTTGCATATACCCTGACTCTGTTGCAAGAGAAGTGACACAATTTACCTAGTTAAAAGAAATTCATGTTAGCAGGCAATATTAACTAAATATGCAGGTTTAAAAATATATACTTGTGTATTGATTTTAAGAAAGGCGTTGTTAATGGTTAGGTACACATTGGTGCAACGACAGTGCTTTTTTTGCGAACGCGTTTGTTAAATCACCCGTTTGGCGAAGTAGGCTGTGATTCAATGATAAATTAACAGGCACCGCATCGATTATATGCAACGCAGGACAAGCTAGATAAACTAGTAATATCATCAATCATGTGTAGTTAACTAGTGATCATGTTAAGATAGTTTATAAGATACGTTTAGTGCCATCTAGCATCTTACCGTGGCTCCTTGCTGCACTCGCATAACAGGTAGTCAGCCTGCCATGCAGTCTCCCCGTGGAGTGCAATGTAATCGGCCATGATCGGTGTCCAACAATGCCGATTACCGATTGCTATGAAAACTTGAATTCGGCCCTAATTAAAATCGGCCATTTCGATGAATTGGTTGACCTCTAGTCTCCATCACACCATTCAATAATGAATTCATTACATTTCATCGTGCAAATATGTATTTTTCCTTCTCCATGCTGTTATTGCTGCCTGCAGCATGATCAATTACACACCGGTAGTGTCCATCGCCCCAGCCTGTCTGGCACTGTTTCCCTGCAGTTCTGTTAATAACGGTGAGGGCAGATGTTCAGCAGGTGCGAGCGAAGAACAGTGTGTGCCAGCTAGTCCTAAGGAGGCCCCCGGTACACGGCAGGCGGGAGCCACACCGCCTTCCGCCTACTGTGCGCCTGAGTAGTTAGCGGTGGGGGCAACACCAGTAGACAGTGTCCTTTGCCGCTGCCTGTCGGGCATGGTTTTCTCCAGTACACAGCAGGCAGAGGCGACACAGTGTGCTAGCTAGCTAACTAGCAAGCTATCACACAGTGGAGCTAGCTAGCACACGGTGTCGCTCCAACCTCCCGCCTGCTGTACTAGTGGGAGGCGACCGGTAGACAGTGTCCTTTGGTTCTGTTAATGATGGTGAGCGCAGGTGTTCGGCAGTCAGGAATGAAACAACTCAAAATACTTTTATTTCCCTTTTGACTCAAAGGGCCATGGGATGCTTGAGAGGGGGGGGGGTGTTCATGAAGGAACCAATGACGTACAATAATACCTTTCAGAGTTTTGGCAGTTCCATCTCACCAACAAAACAAAAACAAAAACGTACACCATACGGCAAGTGAGGAGTGATGGGTCGTTCGCGAACGAGTCGGCTCTAAGAGCCGGCTCTTGTAGGTGAGCGTTGGGAGCCGGCTCGCATATCAGAAGAGACAAATCTATTTATATAAAAATGAAGATTTAAATTAATAGAATTAACTAATTCAAATAACGAAAAAATTAAATATAGGCCTAAATGCTCAAGCGCACACACATTCATTCTGACTGTCTGCTCAGACTAAGTCTCACCTGTTGTTCCTGTCAAACAGGTGTCAACCAATGAACCAAAGATGCGTGAGGGAGGGCCGAGCCAACTCACTCACTGTCACACACTTAGCAGCCGAGGAGAGCGAGGAAGGACAGCTGTGAAAACAACAGCTGGAAAATGAGTCGGAAGCACAGTAGCATTTGGATGCATTTTAATAATGTAGTCAATGTTAGAGCAGTTTAGAATTTGCCAAAACAAAATCTCATATAAAGCCTGTTCTACGCACAACCTACACCAGCATATGCAAACTGTGCACCCAACTGTGAAGCTAGCTGTAGCGGAGGGTCGAGAAACTAGCGGGCCTGCTAGTGATAGGGCCACCACCTCCACACGTGGAGATGTATCCACTCAGTCAAGTAGGCCTACTCCGCAACCCACAGCAACGCAGTCTTCTATGGACCAGTTTATGCCAAAGTCTATGTCTGTAGCAAAACAAGGCCAAATTGATATTGAATTGGCTAAAATGATTGCCACCGATTTCCAGCCATTTTCCATCGTGGAGGACAGAGGTTTTAGAAGTTATAGCAATAGTCTAAATCCAATGTACACAATTCCAAGCAGGAAAACACTTTCAAAATCACTTATTCCACAACTGTACGAGAGCACACAGGCTTCAGTGCAGGAAATAGTCCAAAAAGCTACTGCAGTTTGCCTTACCACTGACTGCTGGACATCAAGGGTAACCACTTCTTACATGTCGGTTACATGTCACTTCATTGAAGACTTTTCGATGTCTAGCTGGACAAATTGAAAGCAGCTGTGAAAGCAGCTGTGGAATAGTTCCACAGGAGCAGAGTAGGTGCTGAAAAACTAAAGTCTACACAATGCCAGATGGGCCTAAACAAGACTGCAATATAAGATGGAATTCAACATTTTATATGTTGAGGCTGTTTCTTGAGTCAAAGGATGCCATCATCTCTACCCTGGCCATTGTTAATGCACCTGTTGATGCTCTGACCCAAGAGGAATGGGAGGTGGAGGAGGAGGTGTGCAGAGTCCTGGAACCCTTTGAGCAGGTCACTGTGGAGATAGGTACGGTAAGCAGTTATTACTACATCATTATTTAATCCTGTATTATATATATGTAAATGAGCAGTAGATGAGAATGTAGTATTAGTAGACAAAACATGAACCTGAACTAATAAGTTACTGGTCTCTGTTTTCAGCTATATGACAGCCTCAAAAATGATACTCCTGTGTAAGGGTCTGCAGCGAATCACAGCCAACCGCCAGAGAGAAGCAAAGTAACCACAGGACATGTGACAGAGTTGATGGACACCCTATGTTCATCAATGGACAGAAAGTTCCACAGAATGGAATATAATCACGTGCTATCAGAAACCGCTGCACTTGACCCCAGGTTTAAGAAGTTAGCCTTCAGTGATGCCAGAACGATTGATGAGGCTCTTCAAAGAATAACCTCAGCAGCAGGGAGGGACAGCCCCAGCAGTCAGCTGGCTCAGACACCAGGGCAACAGGAAGAAGAGGGATCAGATGGAGCAGAAGCACCAGCAGTAGTGCCACAAACGTCTGCTGTTTGACGAGAGAGCAACCCGGGATGCAGCACGAAGGAATTGCTCAGCAGATGCCATAATGGAGGTCCGATCATAATAGAAGGAGCCCCTCCTCCAAAGATCTGCAGATCCTCTGAGCTGGTGGAAGAACAAGGCTTGTCTACACACGGCTATCTAAAGTCATGACAGGGAGACTCTGCATAGTGGCCACATCCGTTCCCTCTGAGAGGGCCTTCTCGAAAACGGGACAAATAATTACTGAGAGAAGACACCACATCAGGCCCTCGAAAGTGAGGCAGCTTGCATTTCTGAATGCAAATCTCTCATAAAAGCAAAACATGGTCAGCATTGCTGTGTGCTGCTGGTTATAAGAATGGCAATGAAGAAGAGAGAGAAAAGAGGGACCAGTTTAATGTTTTAAGTGGGATGCTGCAGTTTGCACATTGTTAATAATTTTTCTTTGATATGGTGCAATATTCTATTATGCTGTTCAGATTGTGTTTGTTTTGAATTGTTACATTTATATGCACTTTGTTGATATACATTAAAAAAGTTATACTTTAAATGCAAATGTTTAATAGCATTGTTTTTCATAACAAACCAATGCATTTTTAAATACATTGTGGTAGAGTATGATTTCATTTAATAAGAATTGTTTTAACACCAATCATAGCCAAACTATCACAAACTGTTTGACTTGAAAAAATAAAACTTTTTTTTTTTTTAAAGAGCCGTTTGGGAGCCAAAGGACTCACTGAAAAGAGCCGCAATGCCCATCACTAAAGCGTAACACAGTATTAAAAAAAACTGAAGTCAGGGAAACAGGAAAGAGGTATCCTGCACGTTTTCAAGTTAAAAGTCTCCATTCTCTATCACTCCTCAGTTGAGTTTACTTCACAGTTAGGTAGCGAATGCAATGGATTTGTTTGCCAGCGCAAGTCTGGACAACATTAGCTGTATTATGCCTAAAACAGTGACGTTTCAGTCTGCTAGGTGTATCTCCACAGCATGGGCATATCTCTGGGTGACGTGGACATCCCCATGCATCCACCTTATCAAAATATGACTAATTCAATATTGCACCATCACATTCTCTGGGCTCTATCTGCAATCAAAACCAGTAGTATCTACCAGGAATAATGAAACATAGAAGAATAATTGATGAATTACGTATGACCACTGTAGTCTTTGACACTCAAAATATATTTTTTTTATCGACTATTTTGATATATATTTCATCGCTAAAAATCCTGCCAAAGCATATTGTGTAGGAGGGGTTAATATGAATTTAAAACAATTTTACATGATTTATATGAAAATCAGTCATGGACATATGGACATTGAAATGAACAAGGGAGAGGTTAAACGTAGGCTAAATCTGGCATAAGCTTATTTCCACACTTTACAATAACTCTGTTGTAGTGGTCTTAGGTAGTCTCCAAATAGGTTATTCCCTCCATCGCGACAGAGCTTGTGATCTCCATGCAGCACCATGCGCCTTCGGAAAAGCACCCCTCAGCCTCAGAAGATGCCCTTCTGGAGGCCTGCAGCCATAGTCATTATACCCCAAATGTAGGCCTATTTGCCTACTAGCCAAATAAAGTGTAGAGCATTCATGATGCCTGAAACTCATCATTCCAACATATTTGAACATTTAATTCATCCTTCATTCAGTTCAGTCATATGTCTGAGTTGCAAAATAAACTAAATCAAAGAGAATAGAACAGTCTTATCCATTTGTTTATTATAATCCATGTGTGTATTCAAAATTATCTAAATTCTACTAAGTTCTTCAGCCTATCACTTTAATAATTCAATGTTTAATTAGGCCTATCAAAAAAAAGGAAGGTCTAGCCAGGTGCCGGTGGCGCGCGTGCAGCCCCGGTAAAAATAGTCACGAACTGCACATCACTAGAAATTACGCGTGACGGATCTCAGACGTCATTAGGTAAACGCGGCCTATGCAGTAGCTAGTCATGTAGTTAACGTTAGTTACATTACTGAGTCTCTGCGTTTACAAACTGTATCTACCTAGCTAGCACGTCGTCAAAATCAAATGCAATTTCCTGATAGCTAAAACGTGTTAACTATGTAGCGAGTTAGCCAACATCTTGTAGAACTGTCTGAAGCTAGTTATTGCACGTGGGGATATAGTTAACGTTACTGTAGCTAAATAGTTACTTGGCTAGGTACCTATTGACAAACATTTCCAAAATAGTCATTTTATACTAGCTGATAACCAGCTAGCTAATTCAAAAACAGCACCTAACATTACCTGCTGTCTTGAATGTCAAGTGCGGCTAGCGGGTCAGTCACTCAGCAGATTCTGCATGAATGCAGTTTAAATTTTAAAGGATGCAGGTCACTGATAGGTTATTTCTTGAGTGTCGTATCAAAACATTCCGAAACCAAGGTGAATGCAAATTAGGGCACTAAACGTTTTTGCCAGGCGTTACATATTTTTGGGCCATATTCCCAAATATCTCACTTGGGATTTGCGTTAGAATTTAAGTAGTATCAGCATGAGGAAAAAAAATATATATATATATATAGTAGCATGGAAAAATGTTTGACCCGCGAAACACTGATGCTCATCTCCATTCATAGATTCCAGCTGAGGGCTAATTGAATGGGTGGCCAATGTGGCATCCTTGCAAGATGAGGGGATTGTGTTTGCCGGGGTGCCAAGTCTGTTTGTACTCTCTTGGCAACTCCTTATGGATTTTTTTATTCCAAACATGTTTAGTTTGACTATGACAATTGAGTATGCAAAAACACAAACCTGTCTGAGATCAGGCTATGATTGTGTGTCTGCCAATATGATTTTATCATTTGCCATTCATTACAGAAAGGGACCATTTATTTTGCCATAGTAAGTCACTGATTTTCTTCTGATACTGAATGCATTATTGGACCTTTGTGCTTGTTTTGTGTGAAGAGCTTCAAGCCTACTATTTGCAACTCTGAGACTAGAGGGCAGTATTTACACATAAATACATGACTACATTTGAACCCTTCTGTTTCCAATACCCGTCTACAGTTTATAACAAATATCTATCTACCTTTTAGAAAATCTAACAATTTACTGTGTTCAATATGTAATGCAACTGATGTGACAGAAAGTCATTGACACCCTATAATTTTACATTTGGTGAATGTGAACTGTAATTCTGCATTTGGTGTCTGAGTCACATCATTAGATGGCCCTAGAAACCAATCCCTCAATGTATTAAATGACATGTGTGATTTGGGCAGAAAACTATCCCTAGTTTATGAAATTTGTTAGCAAATTCATAATCTTTCATTTGTTTTGATGGATGACCATAGATTAGGGAGTGACACATTTCTATCAGAGAAATACAGAAATATGCCATTAGCCTCTGCAATGCCCCTACCATAGAGTGCCCTCTCCCCAGCTCATGTTTGCCCTGACAGCACCCCCTTGTTGATAAATAACAGCACTGGCTCTCCAGCCTGGAGCAATCGCCTCCAGCTGCAGCTCCCCAATGCTCCGTCTCCACAGCAGAGATTGAATCTTCCCCATTCATTAGACTAAGTGGATGAGGTTCTCTAATAGGAGCTCCCTTCCCCTCAATAATTGTCGTTGATTGGCATAAATTAGACCCTAGTTGCCAGACGAGTGATTCTCGACGACGATAATCCGATTCCCAACTCAAACTAATAGGATTTTAACTTGGGCTTGGCCTAATGTCCGTCTGCAGACCCTGGCTGTGGCCCTGTGCCCTAGCCAACCAGTGCCCTCTGGATCATATCTGTCTGTGTGTGTGTGTGTGTGTGTGTGTGTGTGTGTGTGTGTGTGTGTGTGTGTGTGTGTGTGCTGCTGTGTCGTCTTTCCATGTGCACAGATTGCCAGTCGTACTCTGCCCTTATGACTCATTCCCAGAAAGACATACAAAGACATTAAATTGATAGGAAATGTATACAGGTTATAGTCAGAGACAGAACATGGGAAAAGCCTGAGGTCTTTCAACATCTGACTCAGTGAGGGATGGGATACTCACTTTGATTGAATTCCAGGAACCCATCATTTAACTCAAATTTCCATAAAAAGTCATATTTTTTACACATGGACCTAATATGCTCCCTTGGTATCCCTCGAATGTCCAGGACAACATACCTGCTGCTGACCTTGTAACTAGCGAACAATTTACTGTGTGGTAAATAGTGTTGAGTGGCCAATGTCAATTATTCTTGAATTCTCCCTCAGGTGAGGGGCAGCCTAGTCATAAGCAGTCCATGACTCCAGTTGAGATTGTTCACTGGTCATGCCAAGGTTGCAACACTTGATAAGTGATGAATGATGAGTACTTTGAATTGGAATGTAGTAAAGCCTTCATAATGCCTCTATACAAATCCTGTATAAGCAAGCAAATTATATTCCGTTTAAAAGGGTGAGATAACAGGTTGCTAGGGTGATTTGACAAATGTGGCATCCAAAAAAAAGCTATGCTAAAGTGACATAATGCATGCTAAGTATGATGCAATGATCATCATACTTATGTCACATGACATCAGGTAAGCCACTTGAAGTGCTTTAAGCTTCTGCAGAATATCAGTTGGTACTGTTGCCACATTCAACAAACCCCCCCCCCCCAAAAATGTTTAATATCACATCTAGGTGAATTGACTATGATTCTAGCTCATGTATACTATATTATCCTTCCAACATGGCACTTATGAGTGGGGCCCGTTTGATGTCAAAAATCTTGTCATTTGGTTGATAAGGGGACATCGGCGTTACTACTAAGGCCTGGTGTCTAATGAAACTCCACTCCATTAAGGCTGAATCAGACAGATTGCTCTCCTGGAGAAATGAATTTAGTTTTTTGTATTTGAGAGATCATTCTCCCTCCATTAACTGCTCTTTATCCCCTCTCTTCATCACAGGGAAATCAGGTTAGGCGGCCATGATTAGCTGGGGTGGCCTCCCTTTTTAAGCAGTAATTGGGTTTGGCGGCTCAGCTGATAGTGCCATTAGGACCAATAAAGGCTGGGCTTGGCTCATCGAGTGAAACAGATTCTTCACGAGCAGATGGTAGACGGAGTGGAGAGGGCTCAGGGCTCTGATGTATTGAGGCTGTAAACAAAGTTTGTGTAACCAAAGTAGATATGAGGGCCTTGTTGCTTCACCAGGGCACCTCCCTCTACTTCTTAGGTTTTCCAGGAGCAGGGTTGATGGGGGACATTTTTGTTACTTTGTATTGATGGTATCATTATACAACTTCCTCAAGTATTGGTTGGTCATTGATGCATAAAACATATGTTTTGTTCTTTATTAATATCTTTGACAGTTGGTTGTTCATGCTGTAATTTTCACCCATTTCTATACTGTAGATCGACAGGTGGATGGGTGATTTCTCAACAGACAACTGGGGCGTGATGGTGTTATATCTCACAAGCTGAACCATTGTCCCAATTCAATCATTGTCAGATTAAGGAAAAACGCACTGCGGGTTCACTAAGAATGTTTATACTGTAGCAGTGGTGTTAAACGAGTTAAAACTGACTCCACATCAGGGAAGTTACCGTTTGAATGCCTTGAGCAAGAGTACATAACCATTAAGGCACAAGCCCACCTTCTGGCAATAATGATGACTTAGATGATTCCTTGGGCCTTCTACGACATGCAGTAGGGGTAAACTAGAGGCCATCTGAGAAGGTGTTTCACTCTCACTGATAAGAACAAATGTTCTCAATGATGCTTTCAGTACTACAGTCCTCTGAAGCCTATAGCAATTAACTCCAATAAGAATCACTCTTTAGGTGGAGCTCAGTGAATGAGCTCAACACCATCAGTTGATAACCATGATGCATTATTTACTATTAGCAATGGGACCTTATAAACACAGAATTGTTTATTTTTGGTTGAACAATGTGAGGTTATGTGCGTATGCAATTAAATCCAAGGAAATAGTGGACATTTCTTGAAGGATAAATCTGCTACCAAGCAATGATGATCAGATCATGGTGCAAGCCCAATAAACCGCATTACCCAGGTAACACCAACCCCAGAAAACAACATAAGAGTGGACATTACTATTTCGCCTGTTTCATGAGTTTTCTTTACAGCACAGTCGGTTTGAATTTACTGTGGTTGAATATGTCGGACCAAGACATACATTATACATATCAACAATAATCGGCAATCGATCCCTCTGACTATCGCTTCCTATCATCTGAACACAGGGAAAGGTGAACTTGCCAATTCCGAGAAATTCGCAGCAGATAACCTTATGGCGTACTGGGCGTCTTGGACTTTGTCCTAAAGGAAAAGGTGCATTAGTGGTGACAGGCAGGCTGAAGGGGACGGGGCTTATGGGAGATTTAGACGTGGGCTTGTGTATTATGTGGCGAGTCATAGCTGTGACCGTCTCCCTCTTACAGTATCTTAAACACTATTCTATAGGACAGACTGAGTTCTAGACTGAGTTAATAAATACTATACTATAGGACAGACTGAGTTCTAGACTGAGTTAAATACTATTCTATAGGACAGTCTGAGTTCTAGACTGAGTTAAATACTATACCATAGGACAGTCTGAGTTCTAGACTGAGTTAAATACTATACTATTTTTTTTATTTTACCTTTATTTTACTAGGCAAGTCAGTTAAGAACAAATTCTTATTTTCAATGACGGCCTAAGAACAGTGGGTTAAATACTATACCATAGGACAGTCTGAGTTCTAGACTGAGTTAAATACTATACTATAGGACAGACTGAGTTCTAGACTGAGTTAAATACTATACTATAAGACAGTCTGAGTTCTAGACTGAGTTAAATACTATACTATAAGACAGTCTGAGTTCTAGACTGAGTTAAATACTATACTATAGGACAGACTGAGTTCTAGACTGAGTTAAATACTATACCATAGGACAGTCTGAGTTCTAGACTGAGTTAAATACTATACCATAGGACAGTCTGAGTTCTAGACTGAGTTAAATACTATACTATAAGACAGACTGAGTTCTAGACTGAGTTAAATACTATACTATAGGACAGACTGAGTTCTAGACTGAGTTAAATACTATACTATAAGACAGTCTGAGTTCTAGACTGAGTTAAATACTATACTATAGGACAGACTGAGTTCTAGACTGAGTAAAATACTATACTATAGGACAGACTGAGTTCTAGACTGAGTTAAATACTATACCATAGGACAGTCTGAGTTCTAGACTGAGTTAAATACTATACCATAGGACAGTCTGAGTTCTAGACTGAGTTAAATACTATACCATAGGACTGTCTGAGTTCTAGACTGAGTTAAATACTATACCATAGGACAGTCTGAGTTCTAGACTGAGTTAAATAATATACCAT
The DNA here is from genome assembly GCF_013265735.2 of Oncorhynchus mykiss. Classification (NCBI taxonomy): domain Eukaryota; kingdom Metazoa; phylum Chordata; class Actinopteri; order Salmoniformes; family Salmonidae; genus Oncorhynchus; species Oncorhynchus mykiss. The sequence goes on from NC_048578.1 coordinate 15,168,757, forward strand.
AGGACAGTCTGAGTTCTAGACTGAGTTAAATACTATACTATAGGACAGACTGAGTTCTAGACTGAGTTAAATACTATACCATAGGACAGTCTGAGTTCTAGACTGAGTTAAATACTATACCATAGGACAGTCTGAGTTCTAGACTGAGTTAAATACTATACTATAGGACAGACTGGTAATACAAAGATATAAATACAATCATATGCTAACAACAATTACAAAATGTATTGTTTTTTCACTGTGACCATTATGTGGAATCGACAAAGGTCACACAAAATTGTGTAGGCTAAAAACAAATGGCTGCACATGCTCTCAACGCAAAAATAAGAAATAGACCTAGTTGTGACCCTTACCGAGAACCCGGTGGTCAGGTTTCCATCAAATAGGGCTTCTTCTTTCATCATACGCATGTTATATTTATTCCTAACAGTTTGAGTTATGACTCAAGCACAGGGCATTTTCACCCCCAACACATACTGTAGTCCCAGCCTGCTAAATAAAACACACTGTCGCCAGGCACCTGGAAATGTGTTCAAAGTGCTGAGGGAGCAGAAGAGAGAAAGCGTCCAGGTTAAGTTGTTTGAAAGGCCCGGTATTAAGAGGAGTTTTACACTTAAGAAGTTGGTTTCGCTGGGTTTTTGGTTCCACTTATTGATTGATGCTCAACTATCAATGCATAATAGAAAAGCACTCAGAGCAAATGCAGGGTTATGGCCTTGGGAGGGAGTCAGCAGACGAGACTGCAGCCCAATGCCATTATTGCCCTATAAAGGATCCCCTGGGAAGGCCATGGTGTTCAGATCAGCACACACCAAATACCCAATTAAAAAATCCTTTAAATTCCCTCCTCTTTCCTGGGCAGAAATCAATCCGAATTCAATCTATTCGGCTGGGATTCCGACAGATCAGGTAATTGCCCATAATCGGTCAGCTAGGTGACAACAGCTTAAAGGGAGACACTAATACAATCAGGTATTTGCTTTCAACACTCGTCCTAGCTAAGCCCTGGCTGTCTAAAACGGGCAGAGTGCAGTTTGTTGTAGACATCTATGGCTTATATAAAGTTACATAATTATTTTTTTCTGTTTGGTACTTTTATGGTGGATGAAGTTGTTCTCTGAAGCGCTGGAAAAATGATGCCTAAATTACTTAATGTAAAATTAAAGGCCCAGTGCAGTCAGAAATGTGATTTTCCTGTGTTTCATATATATTCTCACACTGTGCGGTTGGAATAAATCAAATCAAATTTTATTTGTCACATACACATGGTTAGCAGATGTTAATGCGAGTGTAGCGAAATGCTTGTGCTTCTAGTTCCGACAATGCAGTAATAACCAACGAGTAATCTAACCTATCAATTCCACAACTACTACCTTATACACACAAGTGTAAAGGGATAAAGAATATGTACATAAAGATATATGAATGAGTGATGGTACAGACGGGCATAGGCAAGATGCAGTAGATGGTATAGAGTACAGTATATACATATGAGATGAGTAGTGTAGGGTATATAAACATAAAGTGGCATAGTTTAAAGTGGCTAGTGATACATGTATTAGATAAGATGGCAAGATGCAGTAGATGATATAGAGTACAGTATATACTGTGAAATTGTGAAAATGATCCTTAGTGTAAGAGCTTTTTGAAAAGACCACCTGACAATTCAGCCTGTTTTGGTGGGATGGAGTTTTGGACTGCATGGTGACATCACCAGGCGGTAAATTAGAAAGTAGACCAATAACGAGATATGCCGATAACAGATATTTTTCAGTATACCCCTCCCTACTCTGACCACTTTAGACAGTCCTAGTAAAATTCTTGCTTGAGAAATGACTCTTTGCTAAGTAATTATTATTAACAATCACAGTAAGGTACTTAATTGTTACCCAGAAAGGATTTGATATCGAGATAAAAACGAGCTCATTGGCCCCTTTTTTTCTAAATATGTCTAGTGAACACCTATGAAAAAGCTAGTAACAACTGAAAAAGCATATTTTGTATTATTTGGATAGTTATTCCTATCATAATTTTAGACAATTATTATTACCATAACTGCAAAAAAAAAAAAGGATTGCATTTACATCCTGATAGATTTTCGCTCCAGTGAAACACTACCCATGGTTATTAGCAGGGAAGCTGCATATTACGGCAGTGTTTGATTGTATAAAGTTCTCCCCTGGTCCTATTTTCATAGCCGTCTAATGATTTAGCTCCAAAGGGAACTACTGCCACTCATGAGAACCAAGGGGGCTGGTGCAGAAGTTATCTGTGCCAGACAGTAACACGATGTTAAAGGGTCAGTCTGGGAGGTCAGGGGTCACAGGCAGAAGGCTACGATTAATGGATCTCTCAATAAAGTGGGAGCTAATATTACCGGCACTCCAGCCAGACTTGAGCCAAATAGAGGGAGTCTCATATTAGACAGTAGGGCGAGGCAGTCTGGCTCTTCAAATTGCTTTTTTTTTGGGATGGGCACAGACTCGTAACTGAAAACAATCAAACAGTTTCGTCTCATGTCAAATCCATCACGGTTAAAGAATCCTGTTTGTTACGTGTCACTGTTCATCAGATATGAAAACAACAAATGGCACGTAGCTTTTACAGGGCTGTTTACTTTCCTCACACTAACTACCGTACACAGCAATAAAATGCTTTTACATAACACAGTGGTTTTTATTTACTTTTGTAGATAAGTTACTTTGGGCTTCTGTATTTAAATTGTGTGTCCAATCAGTTTTTATGATGTTGTTGACGAAAAACAAGCACACAGAATCATTTTTTAAAAATGTATTTTAAATAAAGGGGGGAAATGCTGTACCTGCCTGTAAATGTAAAACAACTATTAATGTGCCATTTATTTTCTTGAAACAAAGCCAGAGAGAACACCTACCATGCATTGGCTTGGATCATACTAATACAATATGTGTCCATAAGGTGGCGTATAGCACTCTAATTTCCCATGTTTAGCCCACTGCTAGGGCTCTCCTTCCTACATTATCTTGGCATTTACATGATGGATTCCAAGTACCCTAATCATGACAGCAATGACTGATATATGCCTTGTCTGCCTCTGTGGGAAAGTAGTAAAGAAACCTCATTGGCAAAAGTTGCTTTACTTTGTTCTTTTTCATTGAGAAATGAAAGAATGAAAAGTCATACCCTGTCAAATCAAACCTTTCTATTAATGATTTCTTGTAGCGGATGTGTCTTCTCCTGTGCATGCATGGTAATGACTTAGTGGCTCTTTAAATACTCATTTCTGTCAAATTACATTTTAACCACCCATTGGTAAGCCTCTCGGATCTATGCATCAGCTTAGCCTAATTAGCTAGCTAATATATTAAAAGTCATTAACACACAATTTGATAATTACCCAGCAATAATATCGTCAATAATCCAAGCAAATTGTGTTTTCATATTGTGACTGATGGCTTTTCAGCTCGTTAGAAATGATTGCCCTACTGTTTATTGCTGCAAATAGGCCATTGAGCTTTCCACCATGTTGTCAGATGTTGATCGTTTTTTTTTTTTTTTTTAATGTCATAAGGTCTGTTTTTATATCTCATATTTTTTCTGGACTATGGAAAGGTTTCTCAAGCAGCAATAGCTATATCTCTGATATAGATGTTGCTTATGGTTTGGATGGATGAATGGATTTTTTTTCTCCAATAATATTTGGTAATACATTTACTGTAGTTTATGCTGGGTTTTCACAATGGCCTGACCTCCTGGCAGCTTGTAGTATTTGATTTCAGATGGAGGTAGTAAACATGCTGGTCCTTTCCACATCGTTGTTGCTCATCTGTGTTTCTCTTACACGCTCAGCTGAGATATGGCAACTCTGTGTGGAAGCTTTAGGATGTTGGCACTGCAGGTCAGCTTTCAAAGACACAAAAGGGAAAGGGAGATACCTAGTCAGTTGTCCAACTGAATGTATTCAACTGAAATGTGTCTTCAGCATTTAACCCAACCCCTCTGAATCAGAGAGGCCTTAATCGACATCCACGTCTTCAGTGCCCGGGGAACAGTGGGTTAACTGCCTTGCTCAGGGGCAGAACGACAGATTTTTTTCCTTGTCAGCTCGGAGATTCGATCCAGCAACAAACTTACCGCCCTCCTGCTAAAGGGGTGAATGATAGTTTTCTCCACCCTTAAAGTTAGCTATTTAAGATTAGAATGAATATAAGATTGACATTTAAATGGAAAAAGTTGTCCATTTTGACCGTTCACATCGTTGCAGCATTTAGAAATATTGAACATTTTGTTATTTGATTTCTTAACCCACATGATTAAATATATCAATATCAAATATACAACCATTAGACAGATGAATCACTAGAGAGTTTCTTTATTAAGTTAACCCTCTATTGACAGCCATGCACTGGTCTGGCTCTCCAGCATGTGACAGTCAGACACGTGAGCATTCTGTCCCCTCACTGAGACTAGAGAAAAGGCCCGAGGACATGAACGGGACAAGCAGCACGCCTCCCTTCTATATAAATCCATGTCAGGCCCCGAAGGCGGAAAGCCACCCTTGTCACGCAGCAAATCAAAGCCCCGCCCCCCGTCCACTATCCCATCGCCTCCGCCTCATAGCACATCTTCTCGTCCTCCTGTTTATTCTCCCTCCACCCGTTTGTTTTATTTTAATGAATCAGGATCGCTGCACCTGTCTGTCACTGTCGGGTTGTCTTCTACTCCGCCATTCAGCACCACAGAAAGTAATTAAAGTGCCTCGTTGCAAGGCATGCTGGGGTTTCGTTAGGGGCAGAGACGGCGGCGGGATGCTGACGGATGATTAATCGGATCCAGATGCCAGGGCTTTCATTAAACGAGCTCCGCCCCTCTCTCCAACACCTGGAGCACCATCTCTGTTCAACCAGAGTCGCCTAGGTAGGGAAGGGTTAATAGTGCGAACTCGAGATGGTTGCAGGATGTCAAACCGGTTGGCAGCCAAACACAAAAATGAATGTGTGAATGGGAGCAGACTGCCAGCATGCCCCCTTCCGTTTATGACCTTTATCCTTATTTTGAAGTCATTGCCCACAATTTGATCGCAATCATCCATTGGGCACCCAATGCAATCACATTTTGAGCCATATTTTGACAACTTAATAGATCTGCGTTACGATAATGGCAGGCACATAAGCACTTTCAGGTTGATGCATTAAGGTAAAACATTAGGCTTGCACATACAGTGAGCTCCAACAGTATTAGGACAGTGACACGTTTGGTTGTTTTGGCTCTGTACTCCAGCATTGCCTTTGAGCTTAAAGAGCAGACTGTCAGCTTTAATTTGAAGGTATTTTCATTCATAATGGGTGAACCGTTTAGAAATTACAGCCCTTTTTGTACATAGTCCCCGCGTTTTAGGAGACCAACAGTATTGGGACAAATTCACTTATGTGTATGCATCGAACAATTTTTCAAAAAGTCAAAAGCTTTATGTAGTCACTGTATGTTAGAAATATGGGATCAAATACAAAACCTTTAACTACTTCAATACACATATACAGTACCAGTCCAAAGTTCAGACACACCTACTCATTCAAGGGTTTTTCTTTTTTTTTAAAACAATTTTTCTACATTGTGGAATAATAGTGAAGACATCAAAACTATGAAATAACACATATGAAATCATGTAGTAACCAAAAGAGTGTTAAACAAATAAAAATATATTTTATATTGTTCAAAGTAGCCACCCTTTGCCTTGATGACAGCTTTGCACACTTGGCATTCACTCTGCTGTCCAACTCATCGCAAACCATCTCAATTGGGTTGAGGTCGGGTAATTGTGGAGGTCAGGTCATCTGATACAGCACTCCATCACTCTCCTTCTTGGTCAAATAGCCCTTACACAGCCTGGAGGTGTGTTGGGTCATTGTCATGTTGAAAAACTAAATGATAGTCCCCTAAGCGCAAACTAGATGGGATGGCGTATCACTGCAGGATGCTGTGGTAGCCATGCTGGCTAAGTGTGCCTTGAATTCTAAATAAATCACAGACAGTGTCACCAGCACGGTGGGAACCACACATGCGGAGATCATCTGTTCACCTACTCTGCGTCTCACAAAAACACGGCGGTTGGAACCAAAAATCTCACATTTGGACTCATCAGACCAAAGGACAGATTTCCACCGGTCTAATGTCCATTGCTCGTGTTTCTTGGCCCAAGCAAGTCTCTTCTTATTGATGTCCTTTAGTAGTGGTTTCTTTGAAGCAATTCAACCATGAAGGTCCGATTCACGCAGTCTCCTCTGAACAGTGGATGTTGAGATGTGTTTGTTATGTGAACTCTGTGAAACATTTATTTGGGCTGCAATCTGAGGTGCAGTTAACTCTAATGAATGTATCCTCTGCAGCAGAGGTAACTCTAGGTCTTCCTTTCGCGTGGTGGTCCTCATTAGAGCCAGTTTCATCATAGCGCTTGATGGTTTTTGCGACTACCACCCCTACCTTGTCACAACACAACTGATTGGCTCAAACGCATTAAGAAGGAAATACATTCCACAAAATAACTTTTAAAAAGGCACACCTGTTATTTTAAATGCACTCCAGGTGACTACCTCATGAAGCTGGTTGAGAGAATGCCAAGAATGTTCAAAGCTGTCATCAAGGCAAAGGGTGGCACTTTTTTGGTTACTACCTGAATCCATATGTGTTATTTCATAGTGTTGATGTCTTCACTATTATTCTACAAACCCTTGAATGAGTAGGTGTATCCAAACTTTTGACTGGTACTCTAAGTGAATTTGCCCCAATACTTTGGGTCCCCCAAAAATTGCTGTAAGGTTCACCCAATGTGGATGAAAATACCTTCCGATTAAAGCTGACAGTCTGCACTTTAACCTCATAGTCATTGTATCATTTTAAATCCAAAGTGCTGAGGTACAGAGCCAAAACAGAAGAATGTGTCACTGTCTCAAACTTTTTTACGCTGATAATTCTGTATCATAAATGTCACCATTGACGGGTCGATGGTGGGGTGGAATGGAGTGTCCGGGGGTTCTACAGGGATACAGTGCCATGTAAAAGTATTCATCCCCCTTGCCGTTTTTCCTATTTTGTTGCATTACAAACTGTAATTTAAATAGATTTTTAGCAAGCAGCACCATGAAGACCAAGGAGCTCTCCAAACAGGTCAGGGACAAAGTTGTGGAGAAGTACAGATCAGGGTTGGGTTATAAAAACAATATTCGAAACTTTGAACATCTCACGGAGCACCATTAAATCCATTATTAAAAAATGGAAAGAATGGCCTCCTGGGTGGCGCAGTGGTTAAGGGTGCTGTACTGCAGCTGCCAGCGGTGCCATCAGAGACTCTGGGTTCGCGCCCAGGCTCTGTCGTAACCGGCCGGGACCGGGTGGTCCGTGGGGCAACGCACAATTGGCCTAGCGTTGCCCGGGTTAGGGAGGGCTTGGCCGGTAGGCATATCCTTGTCTCATCGCGCACCAGCGACTCCTGTGGCGGGCCGGGCGCAGTGCACGCTAACCAAGGTTGCCAGGTGCACGGAGTTTCTTCCGACACATTGGTGCGGCTGGCTTCTGGGTTGGTTGTGTTAAGAAGCAGTGCGGCTTGGTTGGGTTGAGTATCGGAGGACGCATGACTTTCAACCTTTGTCTCTCCTGAGCCCGTACGGGAGTTGTAGAGATGAGACAAGATAGTAGCTACTAAAAACAATTGGATATCACGAAATTGGGGAGAAAAAGGGGTAAAAATTAAACAACAAAATGGAAAAAATATGGCAACAAGACAAACATGCCAAGAGAGGGCCGCCCACCAAAACTCACGGAGCAGGCAAGGAGGGCATTAATCAGAGAGGCAACAAAGAGACAAAAGGAGCTGCAAAGCTCCACAGCGGAGATTGGAGTATCTGTCCATAGGACCGCTTTAAGCCGTCCACAGAGCTGGTCTTTACGGAAGAGTGGCCAGAAAAAATACATTGCTTAATGAAAGAAATAAGCAAACACATATGGAAGAAGGTACTCTGGTCAGATGAGACTAAAATGTAGCTTTTTGTCTGGCGCAAACCCATCACCTCTCATCATCCCGAGAACCCTATCCCCACAGTGAAGCATGGTGGTGGCAGCATCATGCTGTGGAGATGTTTTTCATCGGCAGGGACTGGGAAACTGGTCAGAATTGAAGAAATGATGGAGGTGCTAAATACAAGGAAGTTATTGAGGGAACCCTGTTTCAGTCTTCCAAAGATTTGAGACTGGGACGGAGGTACACCTTCCAGCAGGACAATGACACAAAGCATACTGCTAAAGCAACACGAGTGGTTTAAGGGGAAACATTTAAATGTCTTGGAATGGCCTCGTCAAAGCCCAGACCTCAATCCAATTGAGAATCTGTGGTATGACTTAAAGATTGCTGTACACCAGCGGAACCCATCCAACTTGAAGGAGCTGGAGCAGTGTTGCCTTGAAGAATGGGCAAAAATCCCAGGGGCTAGATGTGCTAATATTTTGCATCTTCAAAGTGGTAGGCATGTTGGGTAAATCAAATGATACAAACCCACCAAAAATCTATTTTAATTCCAGGTTGTAAGGCAACAAAATAGGAAAAATGCCAACAGGGTGAATACTTTCACAAGCCACTGTACATCACACTGTGAGGACTCTGGTAGTACCACGTCTAAGTGGGGGCCTGGGGTCTCCAGCGGCATTATGGGTAATGATCAGCATTATCAAGTCCCCAGGAGGTCAGGTCCTCTCTCTAGCGCAGCCAAATCAACACTTGACGCCATCCGGAAGAGAGGGGGCCCCAGCCGAAGCTTTCCATTTGCAACAGTTATACCCCAAACCCTAGTGTCTTCTTCACCGAAACAGACCAAAGTGCTTTAAAGGGAGATAGGAATAGATGGGAGGGAAGGTTAGAGGAAAATGTGATTATGATGAGAAAAATGCAATGAGGCCATAAGCGTTTAATGCACAAATGCACAAAAAGTGATATTTTATTACAGCTTGAAGGCTTTCAAAAATTACTGGAAAAGGCAGGAAAATGTGACTGAAATGGAGACACTAAAATCCCTGTTTAACAGGCTGTAATTGGCTTAACCCTGATGTGTCCTGTCATTTTCATGCGAAAACATGTTTCTCTGACCCCTGATTCGATCATGCAAAACTTCATTTGGGGGGAAAAACCACTTTGTTGCTATTACTGGCACATTTTGAAGATGGATGTATGTGGAAAAAAAAGGTTGTTCTTTGAAATGTCATTTTTGGATGTCCCTTTCAATTGATCAATTTCTGCTGAGGAGAACTAGCATGTTGCTTTTCAAGGGAAGAGTCTCCTGTTCCCAATAATGCTGCATTATAAGATGACAGAGCTTATGAAGAAGATGATTCATGCTGAACATTAGAGCTACAGGAACATTTCCTATTTTCATTTTACTCTCAAAATGTCTCGGAAATATCCACATTCAACATTACTGTGGATTTCCTGTAATAGGTGTGTTCATTAATAAAATGAAAAATTCATCAACTTACATGATTTATAGCTTGCTCATAAAACCACACAGAATGTCATCAATCAAGTCTGCACCTTTATTTGTTTTTTCCAGTCAACCATCACCCTGTTGGCAAATATGTCACAAGTAAATAAACGTGGAAAGATTTAACATGTTGTGCCAACTATAACAAGAATGACTTATTGATAAACCTGTTATCAGTTTTGTTTTGTTCATCTATTTCTATTCCATCATTTTTTTTTGTAGTTAATAGATCCACTCAGGCATTGTTACAGCAATGTCAACCCAAAACCTGCAGAGCAGAAAACCACCCTTACCATTGATCAGCATGTGTTATTATCGACCAAAAACATTTGGAACTTTTGACAACAGATCAGACTTTCAATCGTGCCTTGCAAAACAATAATTCGCCCATTTTGAGTTATCAGTACTGCTACTCCCATTCAAGTCCTTCAATTTGATCAACTACTCTCGCCTGCCTAATTGTCCACCACACTCCGATAGCTAATGGGTAACATTATACTATATTAATGTACTGGTGGCTAAAACACAACTAGCCAACAATGGGTGACTACAGATCACTGGGGTGATGCAGGCAGATCATTAACCATAATTACCCCTGCTAATCCACTTCCAGGCAGTACAAAATAAACAGCCAGGCCCATTAGTGGAGATGACTGTCAGCCGGCAAGTGGCCTGTAGCTCCTTTGGCAATGATCTGTGCCCACGGGGGAATAAGGGGGCCTGTGAGTGAGTGATGGCCGGCCTACACCCTCCACCTGATGTTGGACGGATGGAGTATAGGGGGGGTTGAGGGGTTGGGGGGTGTGCTGGCTACATGCTGGCACCACTGGTGCTTTTGTTTGTTTCACTCCCCCCCTTTCATGTACCCAGATGGTGTTCATTTTGACCTCTCACTGCTGCACTCCCCCCATCCATTCATCTTCAGCCCGAAGGCTCCAATTTTCTCTCTCGTTCTCTCTCGTTCTCTCTCGCTCTCTCTCTTTCTCTCTCTCCTCTCTGGCATATTTGTGCACACATCCAAAGCTGCTCCATGAACACCCCCCACTGGTTCTTGGCACTATGTTATTGAGATAATTTGCAATTGCTGCTGCTGGATATTTGTCCTGATTTTGATAATATACTGAACAAAAATATAAATGCAACATATCCCATGTTTCATGAGCTGAAATAAAATGTCCCAGAAAATGTCCAAACGCACAAAAAGCTTATTTCTCTCAAATGTTATGCACAAATTTGTTTCAATGCCTGTTATTGAACATTTCTCCTTTGCCAAGGTAATCCATCCAGCTGACAGGTGTGGCATATCAAGAAGCTGATTAAACAGCATGATCGTTACAAAGGAGCATCGTGTGCAGGGGACAATAAAAGATTACTCTAAAATGTGCAGTTTTGTCACACAACAAAATGCAACAGATGTCTATAGTTTTGAGGAGGCTTGCAATTATCATGCTGACTGCAGGAATGTCCACCAGAGATGTTGCCAGAGAATTTAATGTTTTTTCTCTACCATAAGCCGCCTCCAACGTAATTTTAGAGAATTTAGCAGTATGTCCAAGCAGCCTCACAACCGCAAACATGTGTAACTACGCCAGCCCAGGACCTCCACATCCAACATCTTCACGTGCAGGATCATCTGAGACCAGCCACCCGGACAACAGATGAATCCCAGTTTCAACTGTACCGACCAGATGGCAGACAGTGTGAATGGCATCATGTCGGCAGGCTTTTTGCTGATGTCAACTTTGTGAACAGAGTATAAGCTACAGACAACTTTGTGACAGGCATAAGCTACGGACAACGAATCCAATTGCATTTCATTGATGGCAATTTGAATGCACAGAGATACCATGACGAGATCCTTAGATCCATTGTTGTGCCATTCATCCGCAGCCATTAACTCATGTTTCAGCATGATAATGCACAGCACCATATCGCAAGGATCTGTACACTGTTCCTGGAAGCTGAAAATGTCCCAGTTCTTCCATGGCCTTCATACTCACCAGACATGTCACCCATTGAGCATGTTTGGAATGCTCTCTAACAACATGCATGACAGCATGTTCCAGTTCCCGCCAATATCCAGCAACTTCGCACAGCCATTGAAGAGGAGTGGGACAACATTCCACAGGCCACAATCAACAGCCTGATCAACTCTATGTGAAGGAGATATGTGTTGTGCTGCATGAGGCAAATGGTGGTCTCCCCAGATACTGACTGGTTTTCTGATCCATGCCCCTATCTTTTTTTAAGGTATCTGTGACCAACAGTTGCATATCTGTATTCCCAGTCACGTGAAATTCATATATCAGGGCCTATTGAATGAATTTCAATTGACGGATTTCCTTATATGAACTGTAACTCAGTCAAATCTTTGAAATGGTTGTGTTTTACATTTTTGTTCATGGTATATGATAGCGGTTCCAGTGCATGTCATAGCCTATGGCCTAATTATTGTTCAATAGTCTAGTGCTTTGATGTGCAGCCCTGCAAACAGCCACTTGGAAACCAGACCAACAGTATGTACAGTATCTATGGCATCCATTGGTAGATACAAGGTAGATAACACTGAGAGGCTTGGACCTTCATAACATGCATTCATTTCCATATGAATCCATGTATACATTTAGTCAGTCTGCACCATATCTAAACTGTATGACTGCAACCTGGATGATTCATATGGTTCCTCTCCATTTTGAGGATCAGATGATGACAGAGCTAATGGGAGGGAGAGAGGGCTAACTGGCGCCAGCCATGTTCAACCGCTCTCTCTCTCTCTTTTCTCTCTCTCTTTCTCAATCAACCTCTCTCTCTCTATCAAACTCTCTCTACTACAATCTCTCTCTCTAGAACCCCATCTCTGTCTATGAACCTCTCTCTCTATCACCCTCTCTCTCTCTCACCCTCGCTCGCATTCTCTATTGCCTATTGTCTGTAGATAACTGAACATCAGGAGGCTCCCTTAGTGGTTGACACAACTTTTCTGACAGATCTGTGTCCATGTCATTCCACCTCTCACATCACCCAACACATGTCCATGCACCTCTCACATCACCCAGCCCATGTTCATGCACCACTCATGTCACCCAACCATGCCCATGCACCACTCATTTCACCCAGCCCATGTCCATGTCCACGCACCTCTCACATCACCCAACCCATGTCCACTCACCTCTCACATTACCCAACCCATGTCCATGTTCACGCACCTCTCACATCACCCAACCCATGTCCACTCACCTCTCACATTACCCAACCCATGTCCACTCACCTCTCACATTACCCAACCCATGTCCACTCACCTCTCACATTACCCAACCCATGTCCACTCACCTCTCACATTACCCAACCCATGTCCATGTCATTCCACCTCTCACATCATCCAACCCATGTCCATGTTCATGCACCTCTCATGTCACCCAACCATGTCCTTCTCCATGCACCTCTCACGTCACCCAGCCCATGTCCTTCTCCATGCACCTCTCACATCTTGCAACCCATGTCCTTGTCCATACACCACTCACATCACCCAACCCATGTCCTTGTCCATGCACCACTCACATCACCCAACCCATGTCCATGCTGATGGCATTTCCTCATTTCTTCTTCTTTCCTCCCTCTATTTCTTTCGACCTGACAGAGGAGTGCAAATTATGATCATGCAAGCAAATGGCGTGCTGGCATGTTTTCTCTGGATGCGACCCAAGGCTAATCGTCTTTAGTTTGGCTCGCCGCCAGCAGGTTATTAGTTTTCCTTTTCCTCTCATGTCTGTGCATCTGATGAAATGGGAGCGTTCATCCAGGCAGGTCTTCACGAGGAGGGGAGAGACATCTGAGGGCAGCGAGTGGTGCTTTGTTAAATCATGCTGAGAGGTATAGGCTTCTACCTCTACCCTCTATCTTCACCTACTGAGAGGTATAGGCTACTACCTCCACCCTCTATCTTCACCTACTGAAACGTATAGGCTACTACATGCACCCTCTATCTTCACCTACTGAAACGTATAGGCTACTACCTCCACCCTCTATCTTCACCTACTGAGAGGTATAGGCTGCTACCTCCACCCTCTATCTTCACCTACTGAAACGTATAGGCTACTACATGCACCCTCTATCTTCACCTACTGAAACGTATAGGCTACTACATGCACCCTCTATCTTCCCCCATTGAATGGATTGAGGGAGCAGTAAAAGCCTTGCCTCTCCCATCCCATGACACGTGTTCAGGTTGTTTCAATGGAGTGAAGACATATTAGCTATGCTAGCCTATCAGAATGGAGGTTGTACTTAAGGATGTTGATACGCTAGAAGGTTGTGTGTTTAGTAATCCTGACACAGGCCAAGCCATTTTCACCCCAAAGTACATTAGATAATCAGTGTCGTTGCTCCAGAATTCATATTGAAGTGGAAGAATTTCATTTCCTCACAATTAAATTAAAGGCCATGTTTCATAATGAAATCTGAAATGGGATTCTTCAGGCACTGTTCATTATTTTTCATTCAAATGTGAGCCTTTTGGCAAAGGAAATTCAATTCATCACACACTGCATATAGTTCATTTGGAATCATCTGGAAGAAAAAAAGCTTTGCCAAAGGCCTCTTTTTCTTCACAGAGCAGACTCAGCTGCTTTTCTAAAACAATTCCAAATGTTAACCGTTTATCCTGCAGGTAATACACACGTGACACGTGAATGTTAGAATGTACACCCCGACGATTGTGAATGCTTGTTGTTAGTTATACACACATTTGTTAGCAGACGTTGACATGTTTGAGAGGGTCCATGGGTTCTCGTTGTGGAATCTGATGTGGGTCCACACTCCTCTGACGTTGGGACTGTGTTGTACTGTAACTGTGATCAAATCACCCAATATCACCCCACTGGGCACAGATGTCAACTCAACATCTATACCACATTGGTTCAATGTAATTTCATTGAAATGACGTGAACACAACATTGATTCAACCAGTGTGTGCCCAGTGGGACCACACAGCTAACCACACAATTCCATTTCCCCCAAATGTTTGGTTGATTTCACGCATCTAATTATTTCCGTGTTCCTTTCCTATTCCTCCCCATTCTTACCTAACCACCACCAACTTTTTCAGATCAAGAAGTTTGTTCCCACAAGCTCCAGCGGCAGCTACGCTAAAAGCCACCCAACCCAGGTACGACCGGGAAACAGTAGCCGGTCGCTCGGCTGCCCACTAATGGATCGCACTCATTTCATCAGCAATCTGATATTTAATGAATATATATTTTATATTTTATCGGAATGTACGCCCTGTTCCGAGAAATGGTCACCCTGGGACTCTTTGGATGGACCTTTTCCTTCCGACTGGCACCTGAACACCAATCTTCCCTCATTCAGCCGGCCCACAAGCCCTTTCACCCCGCCGCTTTCTCCGCCTTCAATATCGTATGTAGATTAATAATGCATGGGCAGTTATTAGGGCTGGTTCAATAGGAGATTTGCTGATGGAGGTGGGCGTGCAGCGAGTGAGTGTGCCCGGAGGGAGCCTGTGTGTTGTTGTCAGCCCCCATCTGCCAGAATGCAATAAGGGGAACAATGGAGGCCTTGATTTCCACCAGCAGGCCCATAATCTTTAAATGGCTATTAGCAGAGGAGTGCAACCAGTCAATAACCGACAAAATCCTTTTAAAACCTACTCTCTCTCCCTCTCTCTCTCTCTCAATATCTCTCCTTCTCTTTTTTTTATATCGCCAACATCCTTCTCTCCCCTATCCACTCCTCCTTGCAGGTTGTTCCTAGAGTCACAAGAGTTACTTTGGCCATTTGTCATTTGTGACACCATCATCATTACAATGTGTCCTGTAAAGTCCCAAGACTATAAATCCTCAGTTAAGAATTCCTTAAGTGGATGCATCAATAAACAAATCAAATATGTACAGCTTAATATCCTATCCACCCTTACAGTATAACATGCTACATGTCATACTGTATGTCCCTGATTAGTAGGTTTGCAAAATTCCAGTAACTTTCCATAAATTCCCTGGTTCTCCAGAAATCCTGGTTGGAGGATGCAAGATTTCCTGCTTATTACTTCCTGGTTCTGGGAATCGTCCAAAAGAGGATTTCGGGTAAACAAGGGAATTTATTGAAAGTTCCCGGAATTTTACACCCTACTGATTAGATTCTGAGTTAGGAGGAACCACTAAGAAATAAGCTCCTCTTATATCATAGCAACAATAAGCATGTAATGCCTTGTAGTACCAGGAGAGGAGAGAGTGTAACCACATTGCAGTGACTGCTTAGATTTGCGCTCACAATTTGAGTGAAGTCATGACATGTTGTTCATTTCTCTCCGTCTACCGTGCTCATTAACAGTCAAATCCAATCTCTCTAACTTCACAAACATCCACCAAACCATGCTGATCTGGAAATTAAAGAGATGGGTTTAAAGAGATACCTAACTTTAAAATAATTCACCATGGCTTGAAAGGTCTGAACGTTTGTACTCTAGGCATAATTTCACAAAGCTGTTGATTAACGTGCAGATCTTGTATCACAAAAAAAAGCAGCTTGTTGTGATGATGGGCTTTTTGCTGAAAACAATTGGCAGATTGAATTACAGTCAAAGCTGAAATTGAAGTGTTTGAAATATTAAATTCAATGAAAGCAATAACCTTTGCGATGACCACAATTATATCCAAATAAAACTGATATTTATTGACGTCACTAAATATTACCTGCAACTCCGACGTCTCATTGGATCGAGTTGCAGGATTCATTGGAGCTATCAGGTGTTTATGAATTCTGGTCCTATACAGGACTTTGGGCTAATAGCGCTCAGAGAGAATATTTCGTTAGAGCATTTAACAATTAACTCTATTGAATTGTTGGATTTACGCATCACCTTTCCCTTTTCTTATAGAAAGACGGGTTGATCAAGAGACATACACGTTACTCTCTTCAGCTAGATCGCATAACTGAATAAAGGCCACCTTTTTTTTAGACAAGGAATCTGTGCCCTCTAATCAAAACAATAAACAGATCTTTTAAACTACCATGGGGTTATCCCATTTTCACTCATCAACACTTCTGACTTGACCGGGCTTGTCTGACCTCTGTGTTCCACTATCACATGATCACAACGGGTCGGGTCAAAGGTCATCACTAATGGATGGCGTTCCGAGGAAAGAGAGCTTAAGGCAGGACCGGTATCCCACCCATAACCTAGACAGAGCACATCTCTGTTTTGGTGTTTGGAATGTTTGGACACTGTAGTCCAAGGTTAGCTAAGCATTGGATATACGTTGTAAAAGCCCTTACAGGAAAGACTGTGCACAGAGGAAACGCTTCCTTATGTGCCTTGTCCCCTCTCTGTCTGTTTCCCTCAGTGTCTGCACACACAGCAGCAACATAGTCATCCATCTTCATTATATAGACACGTATTCGGTTTTGACAGTAGAGGCTCTGCTAGACTGGAGGAATGAAAGCACAGACAGACTATCAGCTAAAAACACACCATCAACTAGGCCCAAAGCTCAACAAACCTCTTCATATGTTACATAGGGTTATTAAAAGGAAAGAGAGCATTTTCCCTGCCGTTTAAAAAGATTCAATCAAACCTGGTTGCAGGGTTTCCGGGTTAAGTCACAGACAGCGTACTTCCTCTGCAGTGAAAAGTACCTCTTATGCAGTTGAGTTTCCTTTTTGTTGCGCACCACAAACATTGTTATTGTAGTGTTTGGTTGTGTGTGATCAAGCCACTGTCATGACAGTTCACTTTGCTGTCTCCCCATCTGGAGTGTCACTGTCTCGCCAGTACAGACCGCTCCGTGCAATCACATCCCTCTCTCTCTCTGGGAAAGAGAAGGTGACAGGGATGTTCATGTAGGTAGTATTGGTGGCATTAATGACTTATCTGTCGGTCAGCCTATTTCCGATTTGATTTGATTTATTTCAGTTTCATAAGTAGTGTTAAAGGGAAACGTCACAACTCTTCAGTCATTTCTCAGATTCATTTAACTGAAATTGAACCACTGGATTTAAAAGATTCTTTCAAACCTGGCAATTGGTCAAAATACACAGCTCTCCCTAAAGTCCAGAACGACACTGAACAAAAATATCAACACAACATGTAAAGTGTTTTTCCCGGGTTTCATGAGCTGAAATAAAAGATCCCAGAAATGTTCCATACAAAAATATTATTTCTCTCAAACTGTGTGCATACATTTGTTTCTGTCCCTGTTAGTGACCATTTCTCCTTTGCCAAGATGATCCATTCACTTGACTGTTCACCTGTGGCATATCAAGAAGCTGATTAAATATGTGCAGTTTTGTCACACAACACAATGCTGCAGATGCAGAGCGTGCAATTGGCATGCTGACTGCAGGAATGTCCACCAGAGCTGTTGCCAGAGAATTTAATGTTCATAGAATTTGGCAGTACGTCCAACCGGCCTCACAACCGCAGACCACGTGTAACCACGCCAGCCTAGCACCTCCACATCCGGCTTCTTCACCTGCAGGATTGTCTGAGACCAGCCACCCAGGCAGCTGATGAAACTGTGGGTTTGCACAACCGAAGAATATCTGCACAAACTGTCTCAGGGAAGCTCATCTGTGTGCTCATTGTCCTCGCCGGGGTCTTAACCTGACTACAGTTTGGCATTGTGACTGACTTCAGTGGGCAAATTCTCACCTTCGATGGCCACTGGCACGGTGGAGAAGTGTGCTCTTCACGGATGAATCCTGGTTTCAACTGTACCGGGCAGATGGCAGATGGCGTTGTGTGGGGAGCGCTTTTCTGATGTCAACTTTGTGAACAGACAACACCATGGTGGAGGTGGGGTTATGGTATTGGCAGGTATAAGCTACAGACAACTAAAACAATAGCATTTTATCGATAGCAATTTGAATGCACAGAGATATCGTGAGGAGATCATGAGGCCCATTCATCTGCCACCATCACCTCATTTTTCAGCATGATAATGCATGGCCCCGTGTTGCAATGATCTGTACACAATTCCTAGAAGCTGAAAATGTCCCAGTTATTTGATGGCCTGTCCCAGTTATTTGATGGCCTTCTTTGATGACCTTATATACTTATCAGACATTTCATCCATTGAGCATGTTTGGGATGCTCTGTTCCAGTGTCTGACAATATCCAGCAACTTCGCAAAGCAATTGAAGATGGCTTTATATGCAACTCAGTAAAATCTTTGAAATTGTTGTGTGTTGCATTTATATTTTTGTTCAGTGTAGTAATTCCAATGTATTTGCATAGTAATGGAGATGATCAGTTTTTTGTAATCACACAAGTGCAATAGGGACTGCTCACTGGCACATCCCACGCATAAACACACCCCTAGACTCACATAGACACATAGACACACACACAGACTTAGACCGGAGGCGGTCATCCACGTTGCCAGTCACTCAGCGCTTCCTCTTGTCGACCCTCCAAGGTTTATTTGCTGTCAGTGTGAACAGGTTTTCTTCCCCCTACTCTGATGCGCTGCTCATCTTATTCGCCTAAACTTATGTAGTTGCCGTTCAGTCAGGATTGATGGGAGCCAGGTATCATGCCTGATGCCTGTGACTTGGCCTGAGAAGAGGCATGTTCCACTGCAGTGAGAGCTTGTCTCTGGTTCCATCCCTCACCCCCATCTGTAATCACCCAGTGATGGAGGATGTGCAGGGTACACTTGGTGAGATATAGTTTAGGATGAGAAAAAAGGGCCTTTTGCAAACAAAACAAAAACAATTCACTTTCTAGACACTGCATGTAGAGAATTAGTCAAGTATAAATCAGTCTTACATTGACATGTTAATGCAATGATGTGTGAAAGTATTTTTGCCTTGTTTACTTTGCCAGCCACGGTACGGTATCAATATCACAGATGCTAGCTAACTTAGCTTTCTAGCTAACATTAACCACAGTTATCTAACCGCAGTTGCTACATTGCTAGCCAGCAACAGTTAATGTTCCTGGCAGAGTAGTATTTGTTTATCAACCTAAAGATAGCCCCTTTAACTACTGTACTACTGTTAATCTGATCCTCGATCTGTGCTCAGGAGCAACGTCTACCATGAAGACACTTTGGTACTACAGGCACAGGTTACAGTATCCCATGTTCTGTTCAGATTCGCTGACCTAGAAGCTCCTTCTAGACAGGAGAAAATTGGGTGCATTACAACAAATGAATACCGCTTTGTCTCTGAGGCAAATGAAAACACCTCACTCCGAGTGGATTTGAGGCCTACTCCAGCAACCCAGAATCATGGTTGGCTATCCCTAGTGTCACCTCTAGCCTATTAGTCTCTGTAAAGGATGATGAATTAGAGGTGGAGGCGGAGACCCGCCTCAGCACTGTTGTCGAAGATAAGGTCATAAGAATGATAAAGTGTGTAGCGTGAGTGCTTTAATAGTCCACGCCACTGGGGCAGGCGGAAGAGTCGAAACACGAAAAAATAAAAAAGGGGATTTCCATGTTCCTTTTTTCTGTTTTGTTCTTATGTAGTCTGTCCACACGTTTCAAGACCACATTAGCCTGCGGAGATAAAGCCGAGGCAATAACTCAGGGAGCTAGTGGGTCTTCAGGTCTCACGCAATGTTTTTGATCACATGAGCATTGCTCACTGAACCATCTCCTTTAACGCTCATATTTACTCATTTGCAAAAAGGTACATTCAAGAATGCAATATAAAACAATTAAGTGAGTTATCAAAGGATATTGTTTTATGAAGATTAACATAATAAAGATTGTAACCGATAGGGATGCCTCCTCAACAACGCCCAGTTGTCGTGGTGACTTACGCCTTACCTCTGGAGCATCGATCAAATCCATGTCTCCTGCAAAACACGTCCAGCTTTTATTTTGTTATTTGTCCCTGAAATGATTAATAGTCACTTAACATATTACTGCCCGGCAAGCTGCTGCAGCTCCTGTAATTACACATTACTTTCCTTATCTGCTGGTGTGGGTTCCTGCCTGGAGGTGGCTGTGCTCACAGGGCACAAAACACTAAACAGAAATAAATATTCTACAACTCTTCTGTTTGCTTAAACATGGATGCCACTCATTTTTGACTGCCAACATGAAGAGGGCGGGGTTATGGTGTGCTTTAATATGAAACTAAAAAGACAACAGGCCTGTGTGAGCTCATTCTATCGAGCCATTTGCTTTGAAGTACTGTAATGCATTTGCTATTATCCCGGCACGAGGCCTCATTTGTCAATGTCAGATGTGAGGTTTTGTTGCCAAGGCCACAATAAGACTTCCGATGAAATGTTTTTGAGATTTGTTGCACATTTTCTCTCATTGTCTGATCAAGCATGACAGTGAAACTTCTTCAGTTAAAAGCTTGACAGGGAAGACGAGGGAATTGCTCACGTAGAGACAAATGAGTGTTTAGCCTAGGGTCAACGAAGCCAGAGCTCAGGGTTTGCAGCTTACATGCAACATTATAAATGTGTTTTCTGCTGTCTTTTGGCAGTAGTCCCGTGAATCAATTCCTCTCTCCTTTATTTCCGAGGTGACTGACTACGAAACACGGGGTAATAGGTGCATACTGTAGCTTGCGGTTCACAACAAAGCCACAGGTAGGCTATACCTCTCTGGAACTGGAGAGCACATATCATGATCTTCAATGAAGTATGAACTATCCTTTCTAATTAAGGAGGCTATACTAACATAATCACACATCCCAACGTCAGACTATGTGGGAAGACAGTTCATTATGGCACTTCATACTTCCTTTGGGGACAATAGAGTCTGATCTGGGTTGGGGTGAAGTAACATAGCCTTTAGTTATTTTGAACTTTGACTGAAGAAAAAGGATTTAGGATAGATTTATGGTGAGAAAAAGTCAAGAAGAGCCACTTACTGTCCACATGAAGGTATGAAAAACCCATTACTGTATCTTGCGCGTACTTTCCATAAATGTATCAACGCAGTGAACAGATGTACCACATTAACCATCACTTGAGAATCCAAATTGCCATTTGAAGGAATGGGTTTGAATAATACATGTACTGTAATGTAGTATTATTAATAAGTTCTGTAACTGGATCTGGTGGTCACATCCATTAGTGGGGAAACATTTGACTCGGCCACTGAAATACTTTTGTCTCTCTCCTATGGATTCTAGCCATTGTTGACATGTTACTAATCATACCGATCAAACTCAGTAAATATGATCACCTTCCCATCCACATTTTATGGCAATGTTCTATTTAGAAATGCTCATGCAACTGGCCAGTGTTACCGAAAGAGTATCTGCTGTGTCAAACCAAGAACTATCATAACAGATGATTGACTGGTAGAGACTCCACCATCTGCTGCCTTACATCCTTCAAGTAAACCACTTCCTGTCTCCCCCATCGCTGTACCATCAAACTGAAAACAACTTTGCCCCACCCCTCCCCCATCTTCAAAGTTCCGAGCATTGATTGGTAACGTTGACGCCTGGACATTGGCTGGGAGCCCAAAATGATAAGCGTTCATATGGGACAGTGGGGCTAAGTGCTAAATCAATGCAGCAGTGTCTCTGATGTGGATACCATTACGGAGAAGACCAATGGCGGCGAGGTGGAGATGATGTTTCCCCAGGGTGGCCTTTGGGAGAAGCACCCGATGCCTCATTATTCTGGTTTAGCCATTCACATGATCAGTTACACCCTCTTAGCATTCATATGTATCTTCCCTTTACAATGCTTTGGTCAGATCCACATTTGTCTTAATATTTCTCTTACTGACTTAAGTAACAAATATCTATCACAAGCATCACTATTGATTCATGAGGTTTGTTCCCAGTTCTGCGAGACCCTCTTTGTGGTGTTACTGGCATTCTTTTACCAATCAAACAAAATCGCCCTGGATTTACACAAAATGCACTGTAGTTGCACTGTCACTGGAGAACAGCCTTTTATGTACAGTATATTTCCCTATTTTTGTTTTCAATTTTAAATATGCATTAATTTAGCTTCAGTAAGTTAAATGGACCCTTATCGAGCTGCTGGTCTCTTGTGAATAAGACCGTGATAGACAGTTTCTACTGAGAGAGGTCAGAGGATCGGTGTTGTGTTGTGCTGCTGCCCCCACAGCTGCAAGGTGTCTCATTAATGTCAGGACGCCTCACCATCCACATATTTCCTGTCAGCCTGACGTGCCACAACAGGGAAGGTCATTTTTCAAACCTCAGCTTTGGTTTCAAATTAACCCAGCTCTCTCGTGCTGAAGCTGTGACTAGAGAGCGTTTGATTGTGATAGGGGGAGACTTTGATGGCTTAGTGATCATTATGGCTGAGCGGGTATATGCCCGATGCAGTAAATTAGCTGGCTGTCCCAAATGGACATTACACACCACTGCAGCCGTCGTCGGGGAGGAGGACTGGGTAATGTTGCCGACGCATTAAGCCGTTTCCATCATTAGGCTCGTTGGAGCTTATTTCCCACGCGAGTCATGTGTTTTTGTTGCCATTCAGGTGTTGAGTAATATTTCTATGACTGCTTGAAGGGTAGATATGATAAGGAGATGCTCTACTGCGTTCAATGATAACGTGTTCAATTTTCAATGCCGTTGAATTAACCAATACAATTAAATGTATTCGCTTCAAATGAAAGTACTTAAGATACACTTACAGATTCAGTTGTTTTCAGTAACGTGTG
Organism: Oncorhynchus mykiss; assembly: GCF_013265735.2. Classification (NCBI taxonomy): domain Eukaryota; kingdom Metazoa; phylum Chordata; class Actinopteri; order Salmoniformes; family Salmonidae; genus Oncorhynchus; species Oncorhynchus mykiss. Next base: position 15,191,897 of record NC_048578.1, read on the forward strand.
TGGCATAGTAAGCATTGGCGTCATTTTGACTCGTGGTCTTTATGTCCTAATTTTTCCATTATTCTATATAAAGTGTCTTCTATGAGTCAAAAATGTTGTAAATGTTTCCCCTATTTTCCTCTTCTGTCCGTTAGAGTCCTGGGTCAACCTATCCCCCAACCCCGCTCCCTTTAGAGACCCATAATGTCGGAGGTTTCTATGGATGGGGTAGGCAACAGACTGAGTAGTTGTGCATGGAAACTCGAGCACACTTCAGCAAACTTAAAATACCAGCACAGATCAATAGCTGCAGCATGTATCAATTGACCAGACCAGTGAAGCGGAGCCCTAGAACCCAGTCAAACAGACACCCCACTCACATACGTCACATCACCCGGTGGCAGACAGAGGCCAAACAAACAAAGCCATCTTATCCTTCTTCATTTGCCTCTTTGGCCTTGTGCTGGAGATGGCTCATCTGATAAGGGTAATCAAGTTTTAACATCACCAGTTCTATAATAAAACATGCACACAGCCAGGCACACGCACACACTTGTCACGTGCACACCAACACACACACACATTATTTTCTTCCTCAAAGGGACAACGAAAAGGGACAACGATATGAGAAAACATCTATACCACTTAAGTTGATGTGTTCTGCCATAACACTAACATGACACATGAAGCAGAAAATGGTATTTGGACATCATAATCACATGTTGTCTCAGAAGTTCTCAAAACACTTCCAAGTGAAGCCTTCGGTTATCTTCTGCCGGTTTGGAATGTAATGGTCCAAGTACATAATACATAATTACACTACTTTTATGGATATTGATGTGGGCAATGGGGCAGAGAGGATCGCACCATCAGAGCTGAGTCAAGGTCAGGCCTTGCACTGAGCTGCTTGAAGCTGGGATGGTAGCTACAAGTTCCAATACCACTGGGGTGCTGCCCTCTGGGGGAGGGGAGTTAGAGGAGTCTGGCCTGTTGAAAGTGTAACACACTTGGAAGTGCTTTGCTTCATGCTTTTTGAGATGGACCGTTCGCCTTTCCAGTTGGTGATAAGCTCTAATGACGTATTCATTCATTCGTTTTTGTTTATAACCTTTCTTGCAGAGTCTGCGGCAGTCCTCTTTGATAATCTTTCATGCACCATCTCATTACCGAATTATCACTTTTGTAGCAATTATTTACCCATGAAAACGGCACTGTAAAGGAAATTTGTCTGAAGTCACATTATAACCAAAACAGGCATTTTACATGAAAATTCTGCCCTAGGGTGTCCCAGTGGATTATGCAAATAAATGAAAACGTAATGATTATCTGTATTGTTTGCCTTTTCTAAAACAATATCAAAACGACAAATTATTTTAATTTCAAATGGAGACAAAAATAACATAATTAAATGCTAGTCTGCTGCCTCTGGGCATCTCAGACACCATCTTAAAAATGGTGTAAAAAGATTAAAAACAGAGCCAGGGAAAACGAAAGCACTTTTCCCAAGCTGGTGAAAGTGCACCTTACTCTGCTGCCCTGGAATGCATCCTGGGTAATGTGTTGTCTAGTTGTCTAGTCTTCATGTCCGTCATGTTAAATACTGCGAAAGACGGAAGACAAGTGGACCTTCTCTAGATTTATAGCCATTTAATGCTGTCTCCTATTTTCCTTTCAGTCTCATACTGTTGTAGTTGTTTTGAAACTAGTGCGTTCAGGTAATAATAGCAAAGTCTCCAGACTCGGGATTAATCCCACAGATGTCGAGGTGATTTATATTGAAGCCTTTACTCTTTTTAACGACTCCACGCTCCACAGGTCACGGCGCAATCCTAGAGGTCAAAAACCAGAGCGACAGGGTCAAGTTTAGGAAGACTTGTAACAGATGGTGTCCCAGTCCGGTCTGTCATTCTAAACGCATGAAGGGGGAGATAAAACACTTTCCACTTTTAGTTGACCGGTGTGCTTCTTTTTTGACCACCAGCCCCCCTCATATCACAATCCTCTTCAAAATGAGACGCCACGATCAAAACGACTGCAAAATGGTCTCCAAATACCACTTATTTAAATCAAATCAAATGCGCCAAATACAACAGGTGTAGACTTCACCGTAAAAGATCCTTATGCTACAATCAAATAACTCTGTCACTTCTCCCACCTTTATAATGACGGTCCTTATTCCTCAATTAGTAGATTCATTCATTTATATCAACATGTGCTATTAAACCTACAGTAAGTATTTGATTTGTTTATTTAGTGTCACTCAAATAAAGCATGCTACGTTATGTTTTACAAGTTTACCATCCTACTCTCATAACAGCTTGTTTGTGTTTTAATAACAGACACATTTTAATGTTGATTAAACCTCTTGAGTCATTTGGTATCGAACCATTTTAGATTGGGACTCCAATGATATATGAATTGAAGGAAAAACAACAGTCAACTGCAATGAACTATAACACAAACATAAAAGTATTTGAAATAATAAAGGTGGCTGGATATGAGATCCACAAGTTTGAAATGGTCAGCTGACTCTTGATGAAGAATTCCCTGATAGTGTACTTGGTTGCTTTCTGAAAACATGCTGGTGTAAACAGTCAGGGAGCAGCGACGCATCTCCACTTTACCAAGTGTTTACTCAAGTTACCGCATATGGATATCCCACCACATGGTCCCTTGACCCACCACAACAACATCTCTCTGCAATGACAACTTCTCTCTGCCCTTGAGAGGGGGGACACCATTCATCCTCCTTGGACAGGAATGAGGGATTGACACCCCTGACAACTGGATGCCATGCCAGCTTAAGTGCTGCACTCATACTTGGCTCACTGAAACCCCAGGCCCCAACCACTGGAGCGCTGCATTATTGATGCTGGAGACATGCTTAGCACTCACAGGCAACCAAAACACTAGCCCTCTGCCAATGGTGGTGATGTCACAGAAGAGAGGTGATCAGGGGCCTGGCACCAGTTAGTCACCGCTCCGTTCTTAAAAAGGGGTTAGAAGGGGAACCTTCGAGGGGGTGCAGCGGCGGGGGGGGGTGTATGATGAGGATGAGAGGGGGACGATGAGCTGTAGCACTCATCCATCACAACCACTTACGCGCCATAGGATCTGTTCTTTAGCTGCGGAGAAATTACGTTAGGCCCAGCTGCAGATACCTGCTGGCTCATTACAAAACTCCTCCTGCTGAGGCAGCACCGCATAGTGGGGCAAGAGTGTTTTATCCCCAAAACAGGCACCGAGTGAGAGACCACGAACAGTGTGATGCTGTCACACACGCAGCGAATTAGGCTGATTGGTCGGGATTGGTTTTGACCAAAAATGTTTCATTTGTTGCTCGTTTTCATTTTTAGAGATTTGAGGGTTGATGGAGGCTATAAACGTGGTTTAAATACCTTGTGGAATTAATATAATCACTTTAGAATAGTTGTATGATGTGTCTAGATAATCAAAGAATACTCAATCGCCTTATTCAGCTGTCATTTTTTATTTCATTTATGGCGATTGAATCAGAGTCACCAAGGCTTGAAATATATTAATGATGGTAGCTAGCGAGGAACTTGTGACTACACTTCATTAACTGCCATCACTCATGGATTTGGAGCTGAAGAGATACAAACTTTCCAGCATGATAGTTATTGTTTTGAAAGGTAGACTGAAAGTAACCAGGTTTTTTTTTGGACAGACATGCATGCTTTTACAGCGGAATCTGGGTATTAGACTGCATGCCTGATTTTTCACCCTTTGTAGAAAGGATGACAGGTGCTAAACATACAGTGCCTTGCGAAAGTATTTGGCCAACTTGAACTTTGCGACCTTTTGCCACATTTCAGGCTTCAAACGTAAAGATAATAAACTGTATTTTTTTGTGAAGAATCAACAACAAGTGGGACACAATCATGAAGTGGAACGACATTTATTGGATATTTCAAACTTTTTTAACAAATCAAAAACTGAAAAATTGGGCGTGCAAAATTATTCAGCCCCCTTAAGTTAATACTTTGTAGCGCCACCTTTTGCTGCGATTACAGCTGTAAGTTGCTTGGGTTATGTCTCTATCAGTTTTGCACATCGAGAGACTGACATTTTTTCCCATTCCTCCTTGCAAAACAGCTCGAGCTCAGTGAGGTTGGATGGAGAGCATTTGTGAACAGCAGTTTTCCGTTCTTTCCACAGATTCTCGATTGGATTCAGGTCTGGACTTTGACTTGGCCATTCTAACACCTGGATATGTTTATTTTTGAACCATTCCATTGTAGATTTTGCTTTATGTTTTGGATCATTGTCTTGTTGGAAGACAAATCTCCGTCCCAGTCTCAGGTCTTTTGCAGACTCCATCAGGTGTTCTTCCAGAATGGTCCTGTATTTGGCTCCATCCATCTTCCCATCAATTTTAACCATCTTTCCTGTCCCTGCTGAAGAAAAGCAGGCCCAAACCATGATGCTGCCACCACCATGTTTGACAGTGGGGATGGTGTGTTCAGGGTGTTGCTTTTACGCCAAACATAACGTTTTGCATTGTCGCCAAAAAGTTCAATTTTGGTTTCATCTGACCAGAGCACCTTCTTCCACATGTTTGGTGTGTCTCCCAGGTGGCGTGTGGCAAACTTTAAACAACACTTTTTATGGATATCTTTAAGAAATGGCTTTCTTCTTGCCACTCTTCCATAAAGGCCAGATTTGTGCAATATACGACTGATTGTTGTCCTATGGACAGAGTCTCCCACCTCAGCTGTAGATCTCTGCAGTTCATCCAGAGTGATCATGGGCCTCTTGGCTGCATCTCTGATCAGCCTTCTCCTTGTATGAGCTGAAAGTTTAGAGGGACGGCCAGGTCTTGGTAGATTTGCAGTGGTCTGATACTCCTTCCATTTCAATATTATCGCTTGCACAGTGCTCCTTGGGATGTTTAAAGCTTGGGAAATCTTTTTGTATCCAAATCCGGCTTTAAACTTCTTCACAACAGTATCTCGGACCTGCCTGGTGTGTTCCTTGTTCTTCATGATGCTCTCTGCGCTTTTAACGGACCTCTGAGACTATCACAGTGCAGGTGCATTTATACGGAGACTTGATTACACACAGGTGGATTGTATTTATCATCATTATTCATTTAGGTCAACATTGGATCATTCAGAGATCCGCACTGAACTTCTGGAGAGAGTTTGCTGCACTGAAAGTAAAGGGGCTGAATAATTTTGCACGCCCAATTTTTCAGTTTTTGATTTGTTAAAAAAGTTTGAAATATCCAATAAATGTCGTTCCACTTCATGATTGTGTCCCACTTGTTGTTGATTCTTCACAAAAAAATACAGTTTTATATCTTTATGTTTGCAGCCTGAAATGTGGCAAAAGGTTGCAAAGTTCAAAGGGGCCGAATACTTTCGCAAGGCACTCTAAATAATAAGAAATATAATCATCATTTTATTGGTCGCATACACGTTTTTAGCAGATGCCATTGTGGGTGTAACGAAGTGCTTGTAAAATACGGTTGTCCTGTGTCCCCAAAGATGAAATATTTCATCAACATGGTCTTTTTTCACTGTTTTAGCCATTAACACGATCTCTTTTACATCAGACAAGGTTAAGGTAATACAAGTCAAGCAGAAGATGGCTGTGAGATACAGTCAGAAGGACTGGGGGCCAGCTTATTGAAATAGAGCCATGATGGTACTATTTCTGTTTCCCCAAACACCCTCAGCTTTGTCACAGGATTATTATGGACTGACTTCAATGGCGCAGCCTCATAGATCATTCAGCCCATCATGGTGGCTGAGGGCTTTCTCACATCCTGGAAGGAAGAAGTGGTGTCTTGATCTGCAGATCCATATCAAGCCCTCACCCAAGTAACAAATGAGATAACTACACAGGGTTCATCGGTTATTGGAGCTCGTGCGAAATGATCGCTAAATCTATGTGGGAATACTGGAGTTGTCTCATTCTTGATTTTCAGACAAAATAAGAGTGTTGTGTTTGTTGTATGCTTGTTAGACCAAACGTGTTTTGATCAGTAAACTTGTGAATAGAAAAACACCAAAGTCCCCGATACACCTCCCCTCGGCGGTTTATGAATCCCCTCACGTTCGGCAGCTGTCATCAGGTCACCCAGAGGGGACTTGTGGGATGGATGACAGGTGGAACAGAGGATCAGGAGGAATGGAACAGCCTGGACTGCATGGCGACAAAACGTTTCAAGAGCCTTGATAGCTCCGAGGGGCCAGACAAGCCTGAGAGAAGAGATGCTGTCCAGACTCTTTCCCTGTTTTCTTCCACAAGTCACTGGGTGGAGGAGCGTGGTAAGGAGCCGAGTAGCTGTTGATCTGCAGACTGCCCTGTCTATGATCTCGCTCCGCTTCGCCGACACAATGGCAGATGGGAATGCATCAATATTAGCGGGAAGCCCCGACGTGTAAGGACACGCCGTGCAAAGTTCAACAGTGTCAAGCTCCTCTTTGACTCGGTTGTCTTGACGTTTTAAGGTAGCTTGCTTCTGCCCCTTTGAAGAGTGTTTCGATGTTGATGATTCCCCATGTCAACCTATTGTTGTGGTGGTTTAAATGTTTAGAAACCATCAGCTAAGACTCCTGAATGGACAGCACAACCCAGTAAGAGACCACAAGACTCAGAGACAAAAAGATACATGTATTGGCAATAAAGGTAAAAAATACAACATAAAAGCCCATCCAAAGAACAGGTCATTATAGGTCATTTAATATAGACAGTGGCTACAGGTGCCTGTAACAAGAGTGTTGAACAGTTTATAGCCCCAGCCAATGCTAGGACTTAACTCGAAGAACACCTGCAAGGCATACAAAGCTGTTATCATGGAATAGCATGAAAAAGAAATAACACGAGACTTAGTCAACCAACATTTTAATCCCTGGCATAAATTTACTTGCGTCCTACTCAAGGAAGTGACATATCTGGTTTCTTTGGGGTTCTTTTTTTATTACTAATTTCTATTGGCTAATGCATTTTCCTCCTGGAAAAAGGCTAAGTTCAACCAACAGAGACATTTCAAACGGCATGTTGAAAATAGTGGCTACTTTACTCTCTTAATCCAGATATTTCAATCTTGACACTTTTATGGAAGTACAAGGAAAAGAGCGTTGAAGTTGCATTACAGTGGAACAAAAACAATCCCTTGGCTACAGTAGCTAGGGATTTAGCCATGGTGGAAAGACGCAGATGTGAAAGATCAAGTTTCAGATGTGTGCTGATACACCAGTAGCCAACAAGCCTCTGCAACAGCTCACACTTTCCATAGGTTACGAAGCTACAGGAGGTGACACAGTGTCACATTTTGCTGTGATATACAGTATCAGTCAAACGTTTGGACACACCTACTCATTCAAGGGTTTTTCGTTATTTTAACTATTTTCTACATTGTAGAATAATAGTGAAGACATCAACACCATGAAATAACACATATGGAATCATCTAGTAACCAAAAAGTGTTAAAAGTGTTAAACAAAACAAATTAGATTTTAGATTTTAAATTATTCAAAGTAGCCACCCTTGGCCTTCATGACATCTTTGCACACGCTTGGCATTCTCTCAACCATCTTCACCTGGAATGCTTTTCCAACAGTCTTGATGGAGTTCCCACATATGCTGAGCATTTGTTGGTGCTGCTTTTCCTTCACTCTGTGTTCCAACTCATCGCAAACCCTCTCAATTGGGTTGAGGTCGGGTGATTGTGGAGGCCAGGTCATCCCATGCAGCACTACATCACTCTCCTTCTTGTTCAAATAGCCCTTACACAGGCTGGAGGTGTGTTGGGTCATTGTCCTGTTGAAAAACAATTGATAGTCCCACTAAGCGCAAACCAGATGGGATGGCGTATCGCTGCAGAATGCTGTGGCTGGTTACGTGTGCCTTGAATTCTAAATAAATCACAGACAGTGTCACCAGCAAAGCACCCCCACACCATCACACCCCTTCCTCCATGCTTCACGGTGGGAACCACCGGAGATCATCCCTTCACCTACTCTGCGTCTCATAAAGACACAGCGGTTGGAACCAAAAAAATCGCAAATTTGGACTCATCATAACAAAGGACAGATTTCCACCGGTCTGATGTCCATTGCTCATGTTTCTTGGCCCAAGCAAGTCTCTTATTATTATTGATGTCCTTTAGTGGTGGTTTCTTTGCAGCAATTCGACCATGAAGGCCTGATTCACCCAGTCTCCTTTGAACAGCTGATGTTGAGATGTGTCTCTTACTTTAACTCTGTGAAGTATTTATTTGGGCTGCAATTTCTGAGGCTGACAACTCTACTGAACTTATCCTCTGAAGCAGAGGTAACTCTGGGGCTTCCTTTCCTGTGGCGGTCCTCATGAGAGCCAGTTTCATCATAGCTCTTAATCGTTTTTGCAACTGCATTTGAAGAAATGTTCAAAGTTCTTGAAATGTCTAACATTCATCTCTGAAAGTAATGATGGACTGTCGTTTCTCTTGCTTATTTGAGCTGTTCTTGCCGTAATATGGACTTGGTCTTTTACCAAACAGGGCAGTCTTCTGTATACCACCCATACCTTGTCACAACACAACTGATTGGCTCAAACGCATTAAGAAGGAAGGAAATTCCACAAATGAACTTTTAACAAGACACACCTGTTAACTTCTTGGTGACATGGGGGCAGTATTGAGTAGCTTGGATGAATAAGGTGCCCAGAGTAAACTGCCTGTTACTCTGTCCCAGATGCTAATATATGCATATTATTAGTAGTACTGGATAGAAAACACTGAAGTTTCTAAAACTGTTTGAATGATGTCTGTGAGTATAACAGAACTCATATGGTAGGCGAAAACCTGAGAAAAATCCAACCAGGAAGTGGGAAATCTGGGGCTTGTAGTTTTTTTAACTCAGCCCCTACTGTGGATACAGTGGGATATTGGTTATGTTGCACTTCCTAAGGCTTCCACTAGATGTCAACCGTCTTTAGAAACTGGTTTGAGGATTCTATTATAAAGGAGGGGCTCATGAGAGCTGTTTGAGTAAATGGTCTGGCAGAGTGTCTCAGGCTCGTGACGCACGGTCCCGACAGACTTAGCTCTCGTTCCAGTGCTTTTCTACAGACAAAGGAATTCTCTGGTTGGAACATTATTGAACATTTATGGTAAAAACATCCTAAAGGTTGATTCTATTCTAAGTTTGACAAGTTTCTACGGGCTGTAGCGGAACTTTTTGAACTTTTCGTCCGACATTCTGGACAACCTGAACGCGCTTTTCAATTTGTTTACCAAACGCCATAACAAAAGAAGATATTTGGACATAACTGATGGACATTATCGAACAAATCAAACATTTATGGTGGAACTGGGATTCCTGGGAGTGCATTCTGATGAAGATCATCAATGGTAAGGGAATATTTATAACGCTAATTCTGACTAATGTTGACTACCCAATATGGCGGATATCTTTTTGGCTGCTTTGTTGTCTGAACGCTGTACTCAGATTATTGCATGGTTTGCTTTTTCCGTAAAGTTTTTTGAAATCTGACACAACGGTTGCATTGAGGAGAAGTATATCTCTAATTCCATGTGTAACACTTGTATTCTCATCAACATTTATGATGAGTATTTCTGTAACTTGATGTGGCTCTCTGCAAAATCAGTGCATGTTTTAGAACTACTGAACGTAACGCGCCAATGTAAAATGAGATTTTTTGATATAAATATGCACTTTAGCGAACAAAACATACATGTATTGTGTAACATGAAGTCCTATGAGTGTCATCTGATGAAGATCATCAAAGCTAAGTGATTAAGTTTATCTCTATTTGTGCTTTTTGTGACTCCTCTCTTTGGCTGGAAAAATGGCTGGATTTTTCTGAGACTTGGTGGTGAGCTAACATAATCGTTTGTGGTGCTTTCGCTGTAAAGCATTTTTGAAATCAGACACTGTGGCTGGATTAATGATAATTTTATCTTTAAAATGGTGTAAGATACTTGTATGCTTGAGGAATTTTAATTATGAGATTTTTGTTGTTTTGAATTTGGCGCCCTGCACTTTCACTGGCTGTTGGCAAGGTGGGACGACATATTTCAGAGAGGATAATTGAAATCTATTCCAGGTGACTACCTCATGAAGCTGGAGAATGCCAAGAGTGTGCAAAGCTATCATCAGGATCTCAAAATAAAATATATTTTGATTTGTTTAACACTTTTTTGGTAACTACATGATTCCATATGTGTTATGTCATAGTTTTGATTTCTTCACTATTATTCTACAATGTAGAAAATTGTAAACAATAAAGAAAAACCCTGGAATGAGTAGATGTGTCCATACTTTTGACTGGTACTGTACATTTGACATTTACACATTTAAGATGAATGTTTGACCATTAAAAAAGAAACATAACATGACAGCTGAACATGAAAACCTGAAATAGCTGACGGACATCGCTTTGGCACTATGACCATGTATAGGTCCCTGCCACTAGAATGCAGACACTGCAAGTGGATTGGCCCTCTTTGTAATCAGAGACTCAGTTGTAGTGTGGAATTCACAAACTTTAATCTCTGTAGTCAAAACCTTTCATCGCATATGGCTCAAAGGGTTGATCTGCCATCAGTTATCTTGCCTAAAAGTAAACACTCGAAAAAATGCATACACTTTGGAGAAACAGAAAATGTGTTTGGGATTATGTGAACTATGAGACACATTTTAATTGTGAGAAAGTTACACTAACTATAACTTAAGTACCACGAAGTAGCCTTCACATGACCACGACAGCTTGGCAGATAAATATCATGCAGGTAATAGGTTAACTTCAAGGTTTCACCAATGATTTGATTCATTCTATATCTTAAAAACAAGGTATTATCAAAAATGTCTGAGGAGATCCGAGAGAAGACACCCATTATGAATTTGACTACAAAAGGCACTGTAGGTTAAGAAAGGAGTAATGAAGCATACTCTCTCTATTAATACAGATTTAATCTTGTTATAATTAACAGCCGTTGATCTCAAATCTGCTGTAGATACTCACCTGTAGAATGAATGAGTGTACCTCTCAGGTCAGGATGTACGCATGCCACAAATTAGCTGTTGTGTCCTTCTTCAATCTGTTTGTAAAGGCAAGTCATGAAAATGTATGTGTGTGGTCTGTCATCTTTTTTTATGCTTCAACGGTGAAGCTCTTAACACACTGATACTCAACAATGACATTCTGCACGTGTTTTCAAGCCTCATATGACGTGAAATGCTTACCGTATGTTGAGATTTGTTAATCACCCACAGATGATTTGAATCAATGAGAAAAACAGTGATGTGCTTACGCGTTCTACTGCCTTAAGATTAATTTCTTCCCTATACTGAAAGTGCAATCGTTTCTTCATTAGTCCTTTATTTGTTTCCAAGTGTTCGTCTTCAGGGCTAACATCTAGTTTATTTGGATACTCTTAATTACACATGGGAGAATGGGTTCCCTTCTTAGAAAATGAATCTCTATCACCAACTCCTAAAGGGCGAAAATAACTTAGGGGTGGACAGTGTGCGATTGTATTTCCAAGATTGATGAAGTTAGTAAAAGACTGACCAGATCAATTTGACCCTATTTCGTCATCTTGTAATGAAGTCATTATATTGGGTATTTTTGTTGAACCACAGAAAGGAAAGATGATGAGGAGAAATGTTCTTCACCTGTTTGTTAGTTTGGGGATTTATTAAAGGAAGCCTGAGGTGATAGACTGAACCACAATAAATTACATCTATGGCAGTGTCTCTCCGGATAACAACATTTGGTAGCACGGTTTCCTTCAGGATCTTTTCATTTTTCTCTGTGTTATTAAACACAAAGATGAAACTCACAGAGGTCTACCATCAGGGACGGTTCTAGCCTTTTGGGGGCCCTAAGCGAGATTTGGTTGGAGGGCCCCCCACCTCACGGCAAAACATTTTTGTGGCCCCCCTCTTGATAGCAGAGAGAAACATTTGCATTTTAAAGTTAATTCTCTGCAATTCTGCACATTTCGCCACAGTGCGTAGAGAACATATTGCAGTTTTAAAGCAAGTTTTCTGCAATTCTACCTATTCTGTCATGGAGTCAACATAGATTTTGACCATTTTAAAGCTAATTTCTTGCAATTCTACACATTTTGTAATGACTTATGCCATGATATCGAAGTGAGAATGACTAGTCAGGGCCCCTCATGTGCCTTGTGTGATTAGATAGCTGGATCGGCTAAACACCAATCTAAAAATTGTTAGCTGACATGGCTAATTGAGTGACTGTCAGTGACTGACATAACAAGAGAAAAACTGCTGATGCACAACCAAATGTTGAAATTCCACCTGGTTAATTCTACTATTCTTACTCTCAATAGTAAGTTGTAGTGCTGAGCGATTAACCAAAATGTTGTATATATTTTGTTGTTATATTTTGAGCCTGTAGCTCAGGACCTGAAGCAAGGATATGCATATTCTTGATACCATTTGAAAGGAAACACTTTAAAGTTTGTGGAAAGGTCAAAGGAATGTAGGATAATATAGCACATTAGATCTGGTAAAAGATAATAAAAATACATTTTAAAAAAATTGTACCATCACCTTTGAAATGCAAGAGAAAGGCCATAATGTATTATTCCAGCGCAGGCGCAATTTAGATTTTGGCAGCAGTGTATGTGCAAAGTTTTAGACTGATCCAATGAACCATTATATTTCTGTTAAAAATGTTGTATCAAGACTGCCCAAATGTGCCTAATTTGTTTATGAATAACTTTTCAAGTTCATAACTGTGTACTCTCCTCAAACAATAGCATGGTATTCTTTCACTGTAATAGCTACTGTAAATTGGACAGTGCAGTTGAATAACAAGAATTTAAGCTTTCTGACAATATCAGACATGTCTATGTCTTGGGAAATGTTCTTGTTACTTACAACCTCATGCTAATCGCATTAGCCTACGTTAGCTCAACCGTCCCACATGGGACCCACCGCTCCTGTAGAGGCAAATGTATTTTTAAAGCCCTTTTTACGTCAGCAGTTGTCACAAAGTGTTTATACAGAAACCAAGCCTAAAACCCCAAACAGCAAGCAATGCAGATGTAGAAGCTTTTCTCTGGTCGGTCACTCAAGGCTCTGTAGAGAGGCCAGACCGGATGACACAAGCTATAGCTGGCCATCAACACCTCGAGACAAGGCTTGTCTCAAGTCACAACATAGTCACAACATCAAATCACAGATCATGGCTCTATCCTCTTCCAATGAACTACCACCAGAGGTCATGTCATGATTCATGTGTTTTATTTGTCAAAGAGACTTGTGGTCGAATTTTAGACCAATATTGCATAGCATGTGCCTGTTTCTGGTATGAAAAACACCTCATGAACATTCTCTCAATATTTTGACAGTTAAAGGTTACACACAGTATTCCCGTTAAAGCTTGACTCCTTAGATGCTATATACATTTTAGGACTTATAAATTAATAATATACACCCATTGATTCTTGAAGTGGATAACTTATGTCTCAGGAGCTAAGTTCAACTGTCATACCCCATCAGAACCCACATACAAGCTGGTTTTACTCCAATGGTTGTAAATAATGTAAGCAAACACTTTAGCCTCAAAACATGGTTAAAACTATCATTTTTGGTATCATGGACGGTCAGTCTTTGCATCCATAGCTCTGTCTATGAAATTGAGAGTGATTACATTTCTGCAGGCCCATCCCTCAGCTTTTTACCAAAACACATTGGTAACACGTTGTTCTTTTTTAAATTATGGACTTGCTTTAAAGGGACACCTGACAAAATCGCTCTGAAAAAACGTAAAGGTGGATGTCGCTAAAAGGGTCAACTCATCCATACATGATTGTCGCCATGGAGCAGTGAGAATACGGAGTACGTTAATTTGGTTTAAACTAAAGCCATTAAAATACAAAAAAAAAGAATACTGGTGCTTGCAAATGGCAAACTATCGGACTGACAGAGGCATGATGCATGGTGGTTATTGCATTGGCTTCATTATGATTAATAACATCGGAAGGATCCTCAGCTCTTCTTGTCGAGATGGAAAACGTAATTAGTCGGACTGGTTGGCGCTAAGGGCCTCGGCTTGGCTGAGCGCTCATGTTAAAACAGCTAGGCAGCTATAACAGAGATCAACGAGCCAGCATCCACCGTATGAAGTGTACGGGTAATGCATTCTGTTTCTTGACAGCAAAATCCGACTTATTTCAGATTTCCTCTCCCGCCTTGAGCTTTTATTAAAAGCTCTATTGAGCAAATAAATATTGTTGTGCAACAGAGGTCCTTTCGCTTTTTATGAACGACGGCGGCGGAAACGGCCCTGATGTGACAGAGGGCATTGAGGTTGGGAGGGAGAAAGAGACTGAGAGAGAAATGGAGGCAGAGTGCGTTTTCATCTGTCTGTTGGTGCACCTGCGTCAGGCACCTGTGAAATTGATATTATTAATGATAAATGTAGTCAGGGCAATATCCCCACGGCAGCAATGGTCACACTCACACTGACTCACAGGACCCTGCTCCTTTATGCCTTTTATTTTCCCCTCCTTTTTCCAGCCAAACATACTGTTATCATCGATCCAGCCTCAGAATGTTCTTTATGAAAAATGACTGCACCCTGTTGTATGATCCAGCTGAACTTTAAAAGGCGAGGGGGGGGGGGGGGGGGGGGGGGGGGGGGGTTGGCATGCCTGCACTGTTTGATTTGGCTACACCATGTTATATAGCACAGTACCTCAATGTTTTGGCTTAATTTGGTCTACCTGGCATTCCACCTTTTAGTGACACATTTTTGGAAAAATGTTGTGCTTGGAAGGCTACATGTTATTTTTTATAATGATTTTATAATACTAATGAGTATTTGAGATCACTGGGTGGCAAAATACAAAACACCACATGAACAACATGATTACTTATCATTAGAAGTGCACAACTAATTACCACTACTGTTTTGGTTAACAACTCCAGCTATTAACTGATGGGGAAGACTTTGAGCAGTCATCAATCACTCTCCATGCTCATCATCATAGACAGGGTAAGGAAAACATAAGCAATCAATCAATTGTTTGACTCGGCTTAAGTCTGGGTAATATAGCACATTTATTTAAACTCGATGCTGAGCATACGCCTGCCCCGTGACTCTAAATGACATCCCCGTCTTTCCATTCTGTTGTTTCGGCCTGGTTGAAATACATACTTATCTTTTTTAAATAGGGACTTCTTTATAAGGAGAGAGATCGAGAGAGAGGAGCCATGCAGGTTTTGTAATAATGATGTTTTCTCGGGCCTCTGTGGCTATGATGTCTATCACTCTGCTCCATCCCACCCACTTTCCTTCTCTCTCTGAATGGAGAAACACACTGTACATTTAAGGTTCTAAAGGTTCTAACCAAATCGTCCATTGAATTTTCCAAACCACTAGCCTACACACGTTGATGACTCAAACCGTTTTGATTTTACTCAGCTTGAATGGTCATTGTTGCATTCAGCCACCCCTCGTCCTAAAGCGCTATTATACTTGGTTGAAATCCTATTATGTATTGCATGTTAATTACATTTATGTAATTTATCAGCTCGGGATTTCCACCTTTCGGTTACAGGCCCAACGCTCTTCATCAGATCTGTATAGGCCTAAACCTCGGTCCGCTATGTTCTCCAGGCCACACTGCTTCAACAGAGCCTGGGGTGGCGAGCTGACAGCCGGCCGGCCGGTGGCTCCTCATTGCGGCGGAGGGAATTAAATTACTGCTCGTGCAGCTCAGTTTGTAAACAACACAAAGCCAATGATACGCCCAATTACACTTCAATGCAACGCATGTGTACAACCATGGACTGCCCTGAACCCAACAGGCAGCATAGCAGCCACAGCTCAACAAACACAAACAGTTTGGGATACAATTAATGAAAAAGGGATATGTCAACGTGCTCTAAAAACTAAAACACTCACTTTTCTGGCAAATGATACCTGTAGTCTGTGTGGAATTATGTTTCTGCTACACAAAATGTTTTTTTTCTCTCACAAAAATATGGATAACAGCCCACTGTTATTTAGGTTATTGAGCCACAACACACATTCTCATCAAGTCCTTGTTGTAATGTTTGTTATAGAATAAACCCCCAAAACGATCTGCAATTCATTTCTGACCTGTATTGCATCATTATTGCAATGCCTTATTGGCTACAGTAAAGCTGATCATTCATTGCTAATACTTTTCTGCCGTTTTCTTTGTTTCTGTATATCTGACCAGAAATGTGCAAATATATTTTTGTTCATTAAAGGCCCAGTTCAGTCAAAAACATGATTTCCTGTGTTTTATATACAGTATATTTCCACACCATGAGGTTGGAATAATACTGTGAAATTGTGAAAATTATGATAATGCCGTTTTAGTGTAAGAGCTGTTTGAAAAGATTGCCTGGAATTTCAGCCTGTTTTGGTGGGGTGGAGTTATGGTCTGCCTGGTGACATCACCATGTGGTAAATTTGTTAATAGACCAATAAGAAAGAGAGTTCCAAACCTCTCTGCCAATAACAGCTAGTTTTCAGTGTTTCCCTCCCCACTCAGTCCACTCCCACACAGTCCTAGCAATATTCTTGCTTGAGAAATGGCACTTTGCTAAGAAGCTATTTTTTGTTGTTGTTGTAATTATTTTTTTTTAAATTGAAAACCAATTACAGTAAGGTACTTAATTGTTACCCAAGTTATTTGATATTGATATAAAAACGGCTACATTGGACCTTTAAGATTTTACAATGAAATCATCGCATTCTTCATTGAGGTAATATTATTTTAGTTGAAGTCATAACCTTTTTTATATACAAAATAATAATTTGATCAAGTCTAAATGAGGTGAATTGCTTACCACCACTCAGACAGTAAGTAAGTAGGATGGAGAATATGTATCATGTATCTATCTGCACACTTATGAGTCAATCACCCAGCTCCAACTTCTTTGTCAATAATCTATTTGACAAACAGCAAGTAAGTTAAAATTGATTGATTATATCATGGGTAAATTATATGTGTCTAAATATCGTGGACTCCCGAGTGGCACAGCGGTCTAAGGCTCTCCATCGCAGCGCAAAAGGCGTCACTGTAGTAGCTTGTTCGAATCCAGGCTGCATCACATCCGGCTGTGATTGGGAGTTCAATTGGGCGGTGCACAATTGGCCCAGCGTCGTCCGGGTTTGCCCAGGGTAGGCTGTCATTGTAAGTAATAATTTGTTCTTAATTGACTTGCCTGCTTAAATAAAAAAATAACCAAAAGTTGCCCAGTCTCTAGAATTCACTTTGAAACGAAAAAGTTGAGGTTGGGAGTGAAACTGATATCTAATCGATACTAGAGGTCAATATTTCAGAAACAGTGCTGAAATGCTAACATTTCATGCATTTTGCCAAATGTAATAAATGGTTCCAGGTTTCAGAACAAAACACTTAAATGACCAGCATCTGCAATTCAAGTTATAAGATCTTTATTTACTTTTAATGAAAGATGCAAAAGTGGGAAATGATTTACTTTACAATGATGAACTGTTCTGATGAGGAAAACAATGTTGGTAGCTGTATTAGAAAACATCAGTAGCAATAATAATAGGCTATTATTAATATCAACGATAGCTTAATAATAAAAACATGCCTAGTAATAATATGAATACATACATTTATATAATAATAATAATAATTGAAAACTTTTTTAATTAAAGCATGAAATGTTAAAACAATATAACCACTACAGATCCTACAGCAGTCTTCATGCAATTTGACGAGTGAAAATAATTTGCACAAAAGAAAATCCTACATCCCAATATTGCTGTGGAGACAGTAACAATAGGCCATAATTATCCTCTTCTAATTAGTGAAGCAAAAGTCACCTTTTCCAGGGCCTTGTCAATTTACGTTATTCAAGATTCTTGAGCCATGCTGCTTCTTGTAGCCTACGGTCTGGTCTCTCAATACTCCTGAAGAGCCTGCATCTCAGCGTTTTTCTTTTTTTCCCAGAGTGGTCCGTCGACTAAGTCCGTTTACAGTTGTCTGATCTGGGCAGGAGGCGCCAGGTTATCCCCGGGGAGCTGGGAGTCAAGGACTGTAGCTCGAAATGCAGAATAATGTAATTCTATCTGGTCTGAATTCAACCTAATTACAGCAGAAAGCAAAACAGGCAGAGAGCCTAGCGAATGCAAATGGTTCGGGATGACATGCAGGCTCATCAGCGTAATGCACGACATCC
Source organism: Oncorhynchus mykiss (assembly GCF_013265735.2). Classification (NCBI taxonomy): domain Eukaryota; kingdom Metazoa; phylum Chordata; class Actinopteri; order Salmoniformes; family Salmonidae; genus Oncorhynchus; species Oncorhynchus mykiss. Next base: position 15,210,079 of record NC_048578.1, read on the forward strand.
TCGAGTGGAGAGCTTTGGAACAGACGCACCAAATAGAGCGAGCCTGCCTGAGTGACAGGAGTCAATGCAGGCGCTTTTCTTCCATTTTCCTTCGCCATAACAAAGCTAAACAACATCATATTCTCTATTTTCTTGTGATTATCGAAAATAAAGGCTATAAGAATAGACGTAACAGCAAAGTGATAATAATAACAATATAACAACATAATTATTGACTGATAGGCTATATACATTATTATTATCAGGCTATTAATATTATACAGTCTGTGCAGGCTGTTATTGGCCTATTATTATGTTAATAGAACCTAAAGATAAACCTTTGTACTAATTCTGAATATGTTGTCTGCTTTATGATGATTATTACAAATGCAGTGAGTCAAGGTATGAATAACCAATATCATAGAATATAGACTTCATATACAGCATCAGCAGCCATCAGTGACTGGTGCACAGCACAGAATATATACCTTTAGCTTAAAACGAGCAGACAAGTAAGTGCCTGTGCCCTTACAATGATCACAAAGCCTGTTTTTTTTCCAATTTGACGATTTTTTTTCACAATATTGTTTTATTGCCCTTTACTGTAGCATTTACATCATAATTTGACATTTTCTTAGAGGACTGACTTTCTATATGGCTCCTTTTTGTGCAAACTATCGCAGTTGTTTGCAAATCTCTTGAAGCCTTTTTCAGAAACGTTGCACACGCCAGAGGTTGGGGGGTCACTATAATATATCGGGGAACCAACTGTGACAAATTCCTTTTGTTTGTGCTTTGCTGGTACTTTATTACCCAGACGAGCAACACAGCCTGGAGATAACGATTCATCACCGGCTGCATGGAAGCCGCCATAGACATCGCCTCTGGGCAACCAGCTAAGGGCCTTCATATTGCCATTTGAGCAGGGGATTGCACGCAGAGAGCAGCTTGCGAAGGAGGAGGGCGGGGACACACACACATTTGAGGGAGAGGTTGATTAAATTGGTTTAAATCTTAATATGATGCAATCCTTGTCCAAGTTTAACAGAAATATCAGTGATTTTTTTTCTGAAGGCAAATGCTTCATCCACAGTTTCACGTGTTATCAATGTACCTTAATTCACTTACGGTTTAGGCCTATTGTTTATATATCTTGATCAAAAATGTTGGCTTTGAGTTTTATTAGATTTTTTCGAAACTGTCATTGTTTGGTCTTATTTGTGGATTATTCGATTGTGTTAGAAAATACAGGTTTAACTATGTTTTGCCTGCATGATTAGTTTCATTTCAGTATGAGTTGGTAATGAACGTAATGAAATGAAACACCAGTTAGGTAGGCTCACGTTGTCAGGTTCAATAACGAGAGAGCTTCTTAGGTTCAAATAATTAGAACATATGAGAAACTAGACATAATTAAAGGCTATATTATGTAGCCTCATTCGAATTTGTTTTGTATTTAACAGGGCTGTGTTTACACAAGTAGCCTTATTCCAGCGTTTCCCAAACTCGGTCCCCGAGACCCCAAGGTGTGCACGCCCCCCCCCCCCCCCCCCCCCCCCCCCCCCTACAGAGCTGATTCAAATAATCACCTTATCATCAAGCTTTGATTATTTGAATCAGCTGTGTAGTGCTAGGACAAAAACCAAAACGTGCACCCGTTCTGATATAAACCCGAGGACCGAGATTAGAAAACGCTGCCCTATTCTGATATGTTCGGCAATTATTGACAAAAGAGCTGATCTGATTGATCAAAAAAAAAAACGAGTGTGAAAAGATCAGAATTAGGCTGCCTGTGTAAACGCAGCCTTCATTAGTGACTATAACTCGCTGGCCTATAGATAAGAAACTGGACCGTCAATGAACACCGTTAGGCTCTTTGAAAGATAATTTAATTGAAGTCAATAACAGGGCAAAGAAATGATGCAGTTATGAATGCTTTTCACATGCTCTTCTCAATGAGTCCCTCCTCGATAATAAACGCGTCCAGGAGGGTAGAATGTAACAGATTAATCTATAATTGAGATAAGTCAATCAGACTAGAGTGTTCTGTTACAATACATATGAGCCAAGACTACATCAATTATTGGCATGATCAATTAGCCTATAAGGCAATGACGTGTCCCATTCCCATACAATTAGCCTATTTTAGTCAATCAAAATCGTTGTCAAGGTTTATCATAGACCTGCATTGCGCTCATTCCGCTAATTCACACTATGCTGCGTGTGGGTAGATTTAACTGTCGCGGGGTAAAATGCCACCTTACTATGACCTTAGGGCTCGCGCAGATACAGCGAGACATCCTCCTTTTGCTCTTGAGGTTTCATTGTGAAGAACGAAAGAGAGAGCCTCTCCAATAACCATTATGTCACCAATTGGATATGTTGTGTGATACATCATGGACGTTTTACACATTCATTTAGCCATAATGACGCATCCATCGCCCACATGTCCAGTGGCATAGCCTGTCGTCGCCAAGGTGATATCAACAGTTAGGCAGTTTAACAGCAATATCGTTCAATTTTACGCGCTTCCAATGATGGCTCTCCAAAATATTCGTCCCCTCTTTATTTTATTCGATCACATTTAAAAACAAACAAAGGTTTACACTACCCCCATTATTGTCGCTTCACGTGTCATCGTCCATTATTAATATAGCTTTAAATTCATACAATTGATTTTTATGATTCCCTTTAGCCAGTTTGAGCAGTTGAGAAATATCTTCATTCGCACGGAAGCTGAAATAAGTCCGTAATAAAACGATCATATAATCAATTCGTTTTCCCGGTGTTGCAGTTTTATTATGAGTCATTTTTCATGTTTATTAAATTTAGACTGGGCAATCCGTCCTCTTGCTTCAGGCAGAGAAAGGTTAAATCATTTGTGCCAATCAACACTGTGTTTTGCAATATCAAAGGCAAGCCACTATTCTATAATGGATCTTATTGGCATAATGTTGGCCTAATATCCATGCACTAGTCTATCTTCATTTTTTTTATGAAACGTTCCATTGAATAGGCCTTATTGCGGGGCCATGTTTATGTCTTTCTGAGTTGTTCATGCACAAGTGGACAAGTGCAAGATTCCCAGTTTTCTGTCCGAGATATGTTTTCTACTTGCATGACGCTGATGGAAGAAGACAACCTTGTCATAATCATGATTAAACAGCCTGCACCATACTCCAACTTCCCACCTCACTAACGGCTGTCTTCTTGATGTACAGAGTTCATGGTGTGCAATAAGGCGATTTCCATAGGCCTAATGGTAAATGAGTTGAAATTCTGAGTTAGGCTATTTGACTGCTATCAGACATACAATGAAAGGGCAATAAACAGAGATGTAAAATCCATAGTTACATAGCAATTAAACATAGTTCCATCATGCATGACAGTCCATATCTATTAGGCAGTTATTCATGTCATCTTTTTATAGTGGGATTAAGGTTGGTGATAGCCTACGTAGCCTAATTAAACACATTAATACATTTGATAGACTGTAATCTATATGTCAAACAGCACAGAAAAAATTGGACTGCTACTGGAAATTGGCTGCGGGTTCTTTAAGAGAAGAGAGCAGGCTACAAAACATTGTCTAACTGGAAATGCGGGGGCCAATGGATGACCGAATGGCACGATTTAGGCAGAAGGGGTGTCTCAGCTGTTGAAATCACTTCAAGACGCACTGTAACAGAGCAATCTTTTCCAATTAATACTCATGTTTAGCACAGTTAACACTTCATTTTGCTGCATCTTTTGATACGAAGAGGTTGAGTCGCAAATGCCCTCTGCTTTTGGACATGTCGTAATAATAATGCCAGAACAGGGCACCAGTATCCTCTTCAAAGGAACTTGGGAATTTCTCAAATTGCGGATTTGGCTGTAAGTAGTCTGGCTAACTATTTTACATGACCAATAGGCTATTAATCTATATCGATTACTGTGATATGTGCAAGCAAATATGTTAAAGGACATACTACAATGTGATGGATATGCATTTTAAGACTCCCAATCTATCCCGATGGATTATTAACATTGCATTTTAGCCTACTCCGTATCTATGTCTTCGGGACAGATAATGGCAACGCTTCGGTTGGTGTGGGTCGCGCACTGCTCAAGGAAGTATCTTTAGGCTAAAAAAACTGAACACAGACGTGGGTATAATTTATGCGCCTGATACTGCGACAGCACGGAAAACAAATATAGAGCATACTTTAAATAAAATCAACATATGAGTCGTTTTGAGAAGCTAATATCAATACAGCAATGGAGAACACTGGGATTGAAGAGGTTAACCAGACACACCAGCAACACGAGCCCATCAGCTTTGGAATAGACCAGATACTGAACAGCACTGACCCGTCCAGCAGCTGCATGCTGCCCAACCGAACCAGCGACACGGATTACACGAACGTTTACACCAATGGCTATAACAGCGTCTATAACCCGGCCTGCTCCATGGCGGCTGGGCTCGCTGGTTCCTATAACGTGAATATGAACATGAATGTGAGCATGAACATGAACGTTAATGTAAACGGAGGGAACGCCGGTGGTGTTATCAGGGTACCAGCCCACAGACCCATGCCACCGAATCCGCCACCTCCTAGCCATCCGCCTTGCCTCGCGGCTTGCATCCCCTCAGTGACTTCAATGACAAGTATGGGAAATGCGGCCAACTTCACCTTCCCGTGGATGGAGAGCAGTAGAAGATTCGCAAAAGACAGACTCACTGGTAAGATTCACCTACATTTCTTAGCATTTATGTTTATTTAGACTACAATTCTGTCACAAAATGGGACTATTGCTTAATGGATTTCTCCATAGACATATTAAATATTTTCCAGTGGAAAGGAGGTCCAAACTTAAATGGAATTCATAAAAAGGTCACCTTTAATTGTTGTTTGACAGTTTAACCCACATCCTTAAAAGTATGGCATATGCCTAGGATTTTGTTTTTAGCATCTTGACTTTGTCAGTTAAGAAGGTATGGTAGCCAATTTTGTGACAGACTCATTTATCAAACCATATGTGCGACTGGGCATATGGCATGAGGAATTCGATTCTACATCAAGTCCTGTCTATATCATATTAGTTAATTTAAAAGGCAAGTGAATACTTGCAGGTATTGTTAATAATTTATGTTATGTACATTTGTATAATTATATGGGTATAATGTCAACCGTTAAGATTGCGGCTTTCAATCCATATGCATGGAGGGGATAACGTTGATAAATCCCCTCGTCATCCTAATCAAATGAATAGCTCACCATACAAAATGGATGACATGATTTGAAGAGATGACTGTTTTTCCAAATGCAGAACACCTGATGTATTTCTGAATATAAAATACCATTCAACACCATCCAAGTGTGGTTTAATAATAGCAACATCAGTGTCAATAGGCTATAATAAAACATAATAGATTAACTGTTATGTCTGTGAGTATCGTTGTTGTTTATAGGCTATTATTATTGCTTATTGAAACAGTCTAATAACAATATAACAAGTTACTATAATAAAAAAAATTAAAACCAACCATTTTCTAGCGTAGTGTTATCATTATTACGTTTACTTTTTGAGGCATAGTAGCTCTGTCTTAGTCATTGCGGCAAATAGGCCTATAGCTTCGTCCAATAATAGGATCTAAATGTAACGATTCATTCTACGGCAAGTCATTGAGGATGCAGTCCTGCAGGTGGGCTACCTAAATAATTTTGTCTGGACTCTACTGGGCTATTTATAGGCCTATAGTTGTGTATACACCCAACTAAATAGAGAGAAGATAGCAACACCGTCACTATCAACACCTGACAAGCATGTTATTTTTTTTTGTGTTTAGCATTCACGGGGTTATTTGATATTTCCCTTTCCGCGTTGAATATCATGCCAATAAATGCAAAGCATCAACGCAATTCGTGTCCTAGGTCTATTGAATAAACGCTGTCTTGTTTTAATATAACTATCTTCAACACAGTGTTGAACAATTATCCAGTCTTACGTCCAGCCTAACTGACCCTTTGAAAGAAAACAAAAAAGGGAAAAGAATCGTGACAAATTCTTAACAAACTTTGAAGTATGACATCTAAACATTTAGCGTACGGTCGACAGTTTATTTCGCCCATAAACCATTGAATTGACTTTGTATCTTCACCACTGGGCTGTCAAGGTAAATTGGATAATATTTCAAATGCTTCACGTACAATTGTAAACGCTTCTATATCTCTATGACATTGGCAGGTGTAATTAATGATCTATATAATTTACAAAAATAAGAAGAAGTAATCTAAGTATGGTGGCTGTGATTGTGAATATAGGACCTACTGTATAGGTCTGCAGGTCCGGAATCATTTGACCAACGTTTTTCTCGCGTTTTAGGATATTGGAAAAGTGGCAATTCCTCAAATATTAGGCCTAACAAAAGCACGACAGATCAAAATATGTTATGCTTATGTCATAATCCTTTTCACATAGGCTCGGGTGTTTTCGATTAGCCAATAGAAAAAGGCACAACACTAAGGGTTGCATGGGCCATGATAGGCCTATTACAGCATAGGTCTACTGTTTCACATTTCATTTCATTTTAGTATTATAGAAAGGGCTAGTAGTAACTTAACTGCCGTGCAAATGAAAACTTAATTCGACGGGCTGGCAGTTCGATGGCCTGTATATTTTAGGCTACGATGACCATAACCTCACCCCCACGCGGCAGAGAAATTAGTTTTCCTGGCATGACGTCACCACCATGAAGATGGAAATGAAGACCATTATGTATTGGCTCGCATTAAATATTAACAATGATGTTCTTTCCTAATTAATTATTTAAACCAGAGAGCGATATGTCAACTGTAAAATATCTTATGTAAATATGCTTATCAATTGTATTCATAGTCACAACGGGCCACTTGTTTCATTTGGTTTATCTTTGGTGTTGGTTATAGCCTCATCGTCAACCATCCACCAAGACATTCCTTTTAAGTGATCACTTTTTGTTATCATTGGTGATCACCATTTGAGACAAATGCCTATGTTTTGAGATTTATTGAAAGTGCTTAAAGTAGGATATTACAGTGTAGCCATTTGTCAACATTGTTTGAGACATTTATTTTTTAAAATCCCACTCCCATCGATTTTCATTTGAGTTAATACTTTTTTATTGTAGCATAATGGGCAAATTGTATTTCCACGTTTAAAAATAATAAACATTGTAAGAAATATGGCATAAAATGTAACTCTTAGTTGCTGGATGGACTTAGCTCAGCAGTCAGCACTTGTCTGTTCGGTTGGCTTAACCTAAATTCATATCTGAAACCGTAAAGCGTTTCTTTGGATGCTTGAAATAGACCTCTCCTTTTTAAATAATTCCCTCTCATATTGGATTGCAGCGCTAAATTTCACGCAAGTGTCAAAGCAAGTGAAACAGCGAACAGGCCTACGATTGGAGATGTGATATTCACAACAGACCGGACATACTGTATCTGAACATATTGGAAGGCGCTGAAAGGGAATAACATAATTGATTGACTTCTTGGCAGTTTTCAGGTTAATGAAGCAGAGAAGTGCATAAACTGATTTTTCCCCTCAAGTCAATAAACAAAGTTGTTCATATAAGTTCTGGAGAAATGGGCATCTAGGATACTTCAAATCGAAATGTAGGCCCAGGGGTATTTTCATTTTTACAATATCTGCATGTATTGCCATAAAAACTGGTAAAATATTGTAAAATACACACTATAATCTTAAAGTAAGGTAACTGTAATTTAATGAATGGCATCCATACCGGCAATAATCAATGTATTTTGAGAATTTAGCATTAGGACACTGATTAGTGTCTATAGCAAAAACATTATATAGCCTACCATAAAATACATTAATGCCATGTAATTACACAACCACTAACATATACTACTACCGTTGTATGTACAATGTATAATACGAAGTGATTACATTGTACCTGCTTGCTGTACCTTTGTAAGGTCCCATAATAGACATTGAGGTAAGACTATGCCTATACATCTCATTGCATTAATATAACAGTGCTTTATCTTTGTCAGAAATAATGATCTTCCCCGCAAATACATTTGTTTAAAGATGGCGGCAGTAATGGTGGTGTTGATGGGGAACGCTGGACAGTTTTCTCGGGAAGTTGCTTCAATTCTCAGCCAGTGTTGCATGGGCAAGTGGCTCTGTTTTGTCTCATAGTGTAATAAATAGCAATATGTTCATGTTATATTTCAATATCTCCGTTAGAATCCTTTATATATATTTATTAGATTGCTACACAGGTAATATCCGCAGTGGGGAAGAGAGGCGCTGTCACAGAAATATGTTATTAGGTATAAGTGGTTTTATTATGGGCCCATATTCTCTAAGGTAGAATATTTTTTTTATAGCTTATGCTAAATCATATTACCCAGGCATCAGATGTAGTATTCTCCACCATTTCCGTCGTCATCCCTTAGAGCAAAATACATCAGAACAATTCCTGCAATGTGTTCTTGAAAATGTTCTATGCAACATTCAAGTGAAAATGAAATACAATTATTGAATGAAGTGAAATACATAACAAGATTTCTCTGGTTTGTGAAATTCAGCGACCTTGAGATTTTGAGGGAAATCTGGTCTACCACTCTCTCCATATTTGGTCTTGCCCAGTTATGGGAAATTACAGTATATCTTCAATGAATAAAATTATTGTGGTAATTTTCTGTGCATGCATAAACATTCGGACAACAACTTATTGATGTATTTTGTAATATGGGCTGATTATTAAACGCAATCACATCACATTATAACGACTATTACTGTAAAGAGGCTGAGGGCTAAATTGAACTAACTACCTTGTTCCATAAAGGGCTGCAGGTTTTGATGACAGACAGGTGTGTTCTGGGCTCTTGGCACACTGCTGCATTTAGTGGGACACTACCACACACTTGGTTCTTTATTTGGAAGCTGGTCATAAATAGGGACATCACAGACAAACTCAAATAAAAACCTATGGCATGATGTATTTTGTTCTACTGTGACATGAATCAGTCAATCATCATCCATAGGAATATTGTTACATTTCATATGGTTTAATTGTTTATTCTAAAAAATCTTATGTCAGAATTCAAGTTAGGTTGAAGGTGCCCTTTAGCAAGTTTGACTGGGTGGCAGTCTGTTTGCGTGTTACTCTTCGGTTGCATGTGAACGTGCTTGTATGTGCCTGGTCCATTAGCTGGTCCACAGATGGCCTGAAATAGAAGTCTAATGTGGTATTATCTGTACCCAGACCTGCATGTTGAGCCTGGAGCAGACATGCTTACTCCAAATGTGTGACCTATTCATCTCTATCCTCAGGCAAAGAAGGGTTGGACCCTCTCTAGATTAAAAATACCTTTTCCAAAGTACAGTCAGTGTTTACAATTCAATTACAAATGTGCCCAATTTACATTTTGAAATATATATATTTTTGAATCATGTGTGAATCATTTGTTGTTTGCCGTTGATGTTTATAACCAATCAGAGAGGTTGAGAGTGATTTGAAATGATTGTTGAGTGCATTATGTGGCTTGTGTTTCATTAGTGTTTCATCTCATCTCCAAAGTGCCTCAGTGGAAAATGAATTTAGATTGTTCACACTGAATCCAGGTTACTACATTCTCAACACAGTAGCATTGGTCCCCCAGGGCACCTATGGAGATGTTTTATAAGCAGTTTGGCTGCTGGTGTGCGCTCAGACAGAACTAGACCAATAAACATACTGTAAGACAACCAGGCAAACAGCTTGTGAGGAACAAGGAAGCCTGCTCCTGATTCCCTTCGACAGAAACGTCTGTTTTACATGTTATGGATGTAGATGGGTATAGGTCTTGAAAAGGGCTCTATATCCAAACATATTATATTACATTTGTGAATGTTCTGTTTACTCATGCCTGACACAATAGACAATATGGTATAAATATTTTACCATAAAATTGTACTTTTCTTTAGGTATTAAGTTTTAATGAGTAAAAAAGTAAACAAATGTAGCTTGTACAGATCACCTAAGTTACTATGTAGAACTGGATAGGTTAGATAGCCGACTGTAATGAACTGGCATCAAACCAAATGTGATACTTTTGGCCTAACCAATCAGCTGAAGGCACTTATTGTACTAAATGACAATCCCCATCTGAGATAAAAGCAATGAGAGGGTACTTCCTGAGTACCCCCACCTGCCCCTCACAGCTCCACATGGGTCCCTGACTGTGTCTCCCTTTCTTTAGCGGAGCAGGCAGAGGACAGACAAGCAGGAGACCCCAGTGGGAGGCCAGGAGCCCCCCCGGCCCTGCCAGGCCTCTGCCCTCTCCCCAAGGGGGACATCGGCAGGGTCCCTACCTGGAGCTCTATGGAGACATTAGCCAAACACTATTACCCTGAACTCGCTCATCTGCGAGACACTGGCCCACTTGCAGACTATCCCTTTCGAAAGGGTACTTGTCCAGGTGAGTCACTTCCCTGGTCTTCTTTAAAATGTGCCTTTCATCTTGGCCTGGTTGGTTTTCTCCTGGTTTCCATCAGGGATGTTAAAATACCAAAATGCTTAGGTCCATAGGACAAAACTCTGTGTACCGTTTGTACTATATGCATTAGATATGAGAAAAACATGAATATAGGACCTTTTTTTAACCTTGTAATCAATCATATTACAACGGGTAATAAATAGCCAGTGATGAACCATTAAATGTTGGCTAATTCCTGGTAAAAAAAAAAAAAGATACATGCTGGAATATTGAGTTGAATTAGGGAAGGACAACAAAATCCCCCATAAAATATACACAGGTGATCATGCATACTAAATCTATGGCAAAGGTATAATATGTCAGAGAAGGTTCTTGCTTGACCACGGTTTGTCTCTGAAAAATGAACATAGTCTCTCTCTCTCTCTCTCAGCAGCCCTTTCGCCCTTCTCTGTGACCCGGCGCATCGGCCACCCCTATCAGAACCGGACACCACCCAAGAGAAAAAAGCCCCGTACCTCGTTCAGCCGAGTGCAGATCTGCGAGCTGGAGAAACGCTTTCACCGGCAGAAATACCTGGCGTCAGCGGAGCGCGCCACCCTGGCCAAGGCCCTGAAGATGACGGACGCACAGGTCAAAACCTGGTTCCAGAACAGGAGGACAAAATGGAGGTAGGGGCCCATTACAGCAACACATCACAGCAACACATTACAGCAACACATTACAGCAACAAACTTCTAGACGTTCTTCAACACTTTCAGTGGTAAAGCATTTTTAATGGTTCCTTTTATGACATTCATTATTTCAAGAAAGGAGATATTCTTTATCAAAACTGCTGTCCATTGTACTTGCTGCATTATGATTTAAGCATTATGATGCATTAGACTGAAGCATTATGATAGATTAGACTGAAGCATTATGATACATTAGACTTAAGCATTATGATACATTAGACTGAAGCATTATGATGCATTAGACTGAAGCATTATGATACATTAGACTGAAGCATTATGATACATTAGACTGAAGCATTATGATACATTAGACTGAAACATTATGATACATTAGACTGAAGCATTACGATACATTAGACTGAAGCATTATGATACATTGACTGATGCGGGAAGTGACACAAAGTAACAACTGTGCATCCATTTAAATATGGTATGTGAATTGCTTTGCTTGTGGTGAGCAAGCTTTTGTGATGTGTTATATGAATATACTATATTCCTGTGGTTGATAATGTGCCTGGCCCATTTTTTTGTTGTGACAGTGAAATACCTTTTTTTTTGCTTAGCCTAGCTCCTACTTGTTTTTAGAGGCCAATTCCCTTGACCAAGCACAATTAGCCCTGTTCTTTAAAGGCTTTCTGGAAAGGTGCTGTCCAAAGATGGCAGCGTAGCCTAGTGGTTAGAGTGTTGGACTAGTAACTGAAAGGTTGCAACATTGAATCCCTGAGGTACAAATCTGTTGTTCTACCACTGAACAAGGCAGTTAACCCACTGTTCCTAGGCTGTCATTGAAAATAGGAATTTGTTCTTAACTGACTTGCCTTAGTTAAATAAAGGGAAAAAAAGCAATACTGACCCACTAGTCTGAATAGTTGAGTGCATTGTCCATGGCAGAAACTCTTCCCTTAATTCACTCAAACTGTTTTTTTATGGTCATATGAAATAAATGAGTGGACTATCAAATAATAATACCTTGCCTTTATTTAACCTTGATGTCAAACAAGGACCTAAAGGGAATGAATGTAGAAGTAGTTCCTGTTTATCTGAGTCATCTTGACTCATAGGCTCTGGCACACCTTGCATTAAAATGTGTCCTGTAATCCGATCTGGTGGACCTTTACCTGATATGGGAAAAGCTGGCACACGACACATTTTAATACCAGGTGTAAGAGTAAAGCCTGAGATCTAATTTCAATAGGTATTTGTATGCAAGGTGTCGACACAGGGCCATGTTTTCTATAGAAAACATCAAGATCTGTTTGAAGGACAATTAAATGTAATGGTACAGTTTGTATTTTAGTTGCATCTCTGTTGAATTCTGAAATTCAAAACACAGATGAAAAACAGAACGACTAGATGGCATATCATGAATAACCAGGGAATTGGCTAACTCACTTTCCTGATTTCTGAGCTAGTTTTGGTGTGATTTATGGTATTTCCCCATAGTGTGTAGATAGGATGTGCATGAAGGATGTATTTGTGGGACGGCTACGCTAGTAACAAGCATATGATCAAATGAACAGCAACGAAATCGGATTAGGATAATGTAGTTAGCAATAACGTGTGGCTAATGAAAGGAGGATGGTGTGTATGAAACAGCATTTTAGAGGTGTTTTTCTGACCCTGTTGCACATGCAGGCCTAACAATCACATGTAAATACATACAGTATAATATCCATGTGAGAATGACATACATCATTGTTTTCATGAAAATTAAATAATGGTAATCCAAAGGAAATAAGGGCCAAAAAGAATGAAGTAAAATAATCAGGTTATCCATTTTTTTTAATGTAGTTATTTTTAACAATACATTATCACTTTGTCGTGGACTGAATACTTGTATTTCAGGAAGTATTTGGCTTTTTGCATTTGAAAGTAGTATTTATGGTGACATACTGTATGAATATTTAGGCACTGTTTTGAAATTGCCCTTTTCCCCACTGTGGAACCAGGAGACAGACAGCCGAGGAGCGCGAGGCAGAGAGACAGCAGGCCAACCGTCTGATGCTGCAGCTCCAACAGGAGGCCTTCCAGAAGACCCTGAGCCAGCCCCTGCAGCAGGACCCCCTCTGTCTGCACAACTCCTCCTTGTACGCCTTACAGAACCTACAGCCCTGGGCGGAGGACAACAAGGTGACCTCCGTCACCTCCCTGGCATCTGTGGTCTGAATGATCGTGTGTGTGTGTTTGGGGGGGGGGCGTGTGTGTGTGTGTGTGTAATTCATAATAAGAATATAATAGTAATATTGCTGATTTTTCTAAGGGAAAATGTGGGTGGGCCATTTGTTGGGGAGTGACCACTCATATCTAGATGGATGCATATGAGGAGCCTGAGGCCTTAGCATTCAAATGTATTTTATGTAAAGACTGTTGCATTGTGGGATTGTACAGTAATATGTTTTGAATGATTAAAATTGACATTATATCCTTATTTAATCTGCATACCAACTGCCATTAAGGACAAGGACGAACCTATAGGATATGACGTTTTGTCTATGTATTTCTTTACAAACCACGTATTCTCTTTTATAGATCATATGTGGACTTCTTGGCATGGACAGATATACGTTTAGTTCCACTGAAATGGACTATGATCAATGAGTCTACTAAGTTTTTTTCAGACCTGATTCTGTCAAGTCATTTTCCTACCTTACACTAGATTTTCACTCTCCCTTCAGCTGTCTGTCTAAACAGAGGACGAAGCGAAATCCTCACTACCAGACCACTAACAGACACATCGGTAGATGCCTACCATCAAGACTGTCCTGTTGCCAACAGGGAGCACTGACTCTCAGCCATACGGCAACAAAACTGGATCCCATTCCTTTGCTTTTGACTTTGTACAATGTAGTAATGCATGTTTCAAATATTTCTGTGTGCACTTGGAATTGCCGTTGCAGTCACCAGCCTTCCAGGTGGATCCTTGCCCTGACTGCAGTTTGCAAGTGGTATCTGTTCGAGGATTACTCATAAGGTGTTTTACACCTTTTAAGGTGTTTTATATTAAACGATATCATGACTTTTTGAAAAGATGATCAACATTGGAAGCCTCTCTTTTGTTGTTGTTCTTTCACCAGAAAGGATAACTGCAACATTTCACGCAATCACACAGTTTCAGACGTTTTCATACCTCCTAAAGTAAGTGTCCTCTAATCTATCAACATGATGTTGTTGACTATGCCACACTTATTGGAATCTTTCAGTGTTTCTCATTCATTCCAATATTCCATCCTTATGACAACTTCATCTCCACAGCCAAACCAGCAGGCCATGTTTCACATAACACCAGGAAAGGTTAAACGTTTTGCATAGAGTGCTCTTATCAGTAAAGCGAGAGGTACAATATATACGTTTTATTACAACAATGTTTTTCTGTGAGACTGCTTGGATGCTAGTGATGCACATAAAGTCCGAATCCAACAATTAACCCAACGCAGCGAATTCTCTGGGAAACGAGGCCCAGGAGGGATGTCTTCTGAACAGTTTGTTCTAAAACCCTAGACCTTGGGGGTCTGTGATCCACAAATATCCATGTCTACCTAGAGACATTGGACAGTTGTCAACTTCCATTATCATCCATGTCAAGTCAAAACAAAAATGTCCTATCTGGAAGTACAACACACTGCTAATCTGGATCGATCTCTAGGGTGGGGCATTTTATAACTGCAGTTTTCTTGTTTGTAAATGAGGCTTTACTCTCTCTACTTCGCGTAGATAACAGATGGTTGCCTACACCAGGAAGTAGTACTATTCCATTGTGTAGTGTTCCCTTGTTGTACTGTTTACAAAAAGCCCAGAAAACACCGCCTGGAACTCAACGTTTGAATCCTGGCAAAATCTCACGTTCAACCACATCCATTTTCTGGTGATATCAACAGCATCAGTCTACCCAAGTTGGAGGATCTCCACAGTTCAAAACAACTGTCTGCCACCCTTTCTGCACGGAGACTGCGTGTTTTGTCGGTTTAGAGGGTGTCTCGCCTGGTTGAGATCCTGTCAATTGCAGGCAGTTGTCCAGGTGACGCCTACTCAACCCCCATTTCCTCTGCCCAGACCATGGGCCTCTTTCATCCTGCTGTCTCAGATGCCATTAAGACGTGACTTGGCCCATTTTACAAAAATACCTCATCCTTACTGTTTTCAAAATCGTGCATTGTGTTTTGCTACAGGTGCTTAAAACCTTTTTTTTCTAAAGCTGAGTATGTTTTTTTACCCTTTCCACTAAAGCGCCTTGCCTTATCCAATAAAATGTCACCACACAAGGACAAGAGCAAGAGGTTCAAAGTACATCAGGATTCCTATCAGGTACTCTGTTTTCAATCAGGGCACCAAAACAATACTACACATCATATGTTAGAACTGCAACTACCCTTTTCTATTAATAAAGATTCCCCTTTTCCAGTTTCTTAAAGTGTATCGAAAGCAAAAAAACTATATGGTCAGTTGTGATTTTGGACCCATTTACAGTCAAAAAGCCTATATAAAATACCTCCTTTGGATACCATACCAGCATTCACCCAACCTCTTCAGCTGCCTTTGTGTGAATGAAACCTGTGACGAGTTAAATACATAAACAAGTGGTTCACACTCAAAGAGAAGTATCGAAGACCTCTACATTTTCCAATTGGTTCCAACACTCAATCTGTTGAGAGTGTGAGAAAACAAAAAGGTTTTTGTTTTTTTGCCCTCTTCCTCAACCCTCAGTGGGGTCTGGCATCTTTAGTAGCATGTGTACGACTCCAAAATACTTCTGAATGAATACTTCTGAATGAATACTTCTGAATGAAGCACGGATGTTTTGTACTGAAGATTCGCTTTGGTGGGAAGAAGTCAACACACGTCAAAGATAAGCCAAAATGCTGCTGCTGATTAAATAAACCCAGTCCACAGGTCTCACAGGAGATTGGGATCTTTGTTGTTTTCCTGTTAAATAGACATAATCTGCAAAATATGTTTTATCTTGTCCTTAACTAAATTATTAAGAATAGCCACGCAATTTAGTTCTCACTCACTGAATAAAAAATTTATTTTTATTAAACAAAATGGATTTAATGTTACAAGTTGGGGTCGTCCTAAAGGTATATGTAGCTACTAAGGGCATGTGTACAGTAAGCATGTTGTTGTCACCAAACCAGAGACATTCTGCTTGGAGAAATAAATAGCATTAACTTTCAGTGTTTTAACACACACAATGACAAGCTAGTATAGTGTGATATTTCACCTCAAGTGGAACCTGACCTGTGGAGTGGCGGAGTCGCCTTGTCGTAATGACAGTAGTCTTTGTGGCATCAGTCCAGAGCTACCCGATCGTGGTGACATGAGAGTGCTCCCTCGTATGATTCACAGGGCGCCTGGAAGAAAAGTGTTGATTGAGTGCATGGGGCCATGTATCACCTGTATAAAGGGCTCTTGAGACAAGCCAGAGCAGACTTCGCTACACAAAACAAGACTTCAAACCTTAGGCTCTTTCACACATGCATGAAACACCGCCATTCCGTCTGGATGTATGATAATACAGGCGTCTCTTTGAGTTAAGCTGTATGTGTGATATGGGTCAGTCACCTTTAATGTGTGCTCTGTTTCTATTGAGTCGTGGCATAAATGCTTTTCACCTTGAACCTGCATGAGGTTGCGACACTAAATCGCTTTTAAAACAGGACAGCTGACAAACCAACAATAAACACTTAACTGATGTAGAAGACACAAGCATTTCAAAATCCTTAATAGGAATGAAGATACATAAAAATAATGTGACGCCCTAAAATTGCTCCTGTTCTTTTGACCCATTGCAACACTTTAAGTTAGGTTGGTCTTGTACCAGACAGTTTTTTTTACACAACGCTGAATTGACATGTTGTTGATAGTGTTTTTGTTTTTGCACAGCAAGTGGTTTATGTAATTGGAGAAATAGGGACAGTTCCTTATGTCAAACACTACTCCAATACTGTGCACTGACAAAAGTAGCAATATTATTGTAGTACATCAAATAAAATGGTATTTGTCACATGCGCCGAACACAACAGGTGTAGGTAGACCTTACTGTGAAATGCTTACTTACAAGCCCTTAACCAACAATGCAGTTCAAGAAAGAGTTAAGAAAATATTTGCTAAATAAACTAAGCAAAAAAAAGTTACACAATAAGATAACAATAGTGAGGCTATATACACGGGGGCTACCGGTACCGAGTCAATGTGCAGGGGTATGGGTTAGTCGAGGTAATTCAGGTCATATGTACATACATGTAAGTAGGGGTAAATTGGACTATGCATAGATAAGAAACAGCGAGTAGCAGCAGCGTAAACTGTTCAGCAGTCTTATGGCTTGGATTTTGAAGCTGTTAAGAAGCCTTTTGGACCTAGACGTGGCGCTCCGGTACCGCTTGCCGTGTGGTAGCAGAGAGAACCGTCTATGACTTGGGTGGCTGGAGTTTTTGATAATTTTTAGGGCTTTCCTCTGACATCACCTGGTTTAGAGCTCCTGGATGGCAGGAAGCTTGGCCCCAGTGATGTACTGGACCGTACACACTACCCCCTGTAGCACCTTGTGGTTGGATACCGAGCTGCTGCCATACCAGGCGGTGATGCAACCAGTCAGGATCCTCTCGATGGTGCAGCTGTAAAACATTTGGAGGATCTGGGGACCCATGCCAAATCTTTTCAGTTTCCTGAGGGAGAATAGGCATTGTCGTGCCCTCTTCACAACTGTCTTGGTGTGTTTGGACCATGATAGTTTGTTTTTGATGGGGACACCAAGGAACTTGAAGCTCTCGACCTGCTCCACTACAGCCCGACGATGTGATTCGGGGAGTGCTCAGCCCTCCTTTTCCTGTAGTCTACGATCAGCTCATTTGTCGTGCTCAAGTTGAGGGACAGCTCCTCTCTATAGGCTGTCTCATCATTGTCGGTGATCAGGCCTACCACTGTTGTGTCGTCTGCAAACATAATGATGGTGTTGGAGTCGTGCTAAACCACGCAGTCGTGGGTGAACAGGGAGTGCAGGAGGGGACTAAGCCCCCCTGAGGGACCCCCATGTTGACGATCAGCATGGCAGATGTGTTTTTGCTTACCCTTACCACCTGAGGGCGGCCCGTCAGGAAGTCCATGATCCAGTTGCAGAGGTAGGTGTTTAGCCCCAGGGTCCTTAGCTTAGTTATGAGCTTTGAGGGCACTATGGTGTTGAATGCTGAGCTGTAGTCAATCACTAGCATTATCACGTAGGTGTTATTTTTGTCCAGGTAGGAAAGGGCAGTGTGGAGTGCAATAGAGATTGCGTCATATGTGGGGCGGTATGCGAATTGGAGTGAATTGGAATTAGGGTTTCTGGGATGATGGTGTTGGTGTAAGCTATGACTAGCCTTTCAAAACACTTCAGGGCTACAGATGTACAGTGTTACTACACAGGTATAAAAGCAATATTAATGGCAAGTGTTTCACCATTACAAAACAGCAATATCACATACTACAGTAGATTTCAAATCTCAAGTATCACAGGATTATTTATAGTTCCTTTGCAATGTCTCCATCTGCTGGACATAAACCACAGTGGGGTTCCCCCTTTTTGTCCCACCCAGGCTTTGATTCGATTGGACGAATATGATTTCCACAACTTCCTTTTAGCTATCCCATTGGGTACCTGAGCTGTCACTTGCCTTTACGGAACAGAACAATAACATTCAGGGGGAAAATGGCGGAGGATAGCGTCCCAGATTTAACCAGACCTCAAATGTATTTATTTGGTGAGCACGTCTGTACTGCCACGATACATTTTACTGCACAGTTAGTAATAGCAGACACTTGTACTTTGTTTCATAGCTATAACTCTCCCAAACACACCAAATGTCTATATTAAGCTAGCAATGCATATGAGCTTCTCGCGCCAATTCAGCAATACCCTCTTTTGTTTGCAAGCTAGCTAGCAAGCTAGCAGGCTAGCTAGCTTAATTTGTTATCAATGATACTGTTACATTTCTGTTTTCAATGTAGAATGTCTACAGCTATTTGCTTAGAGTTTGCTAACCTGTGTGTTGTGAACATCAGGTTGTGCACTCAAATCGGACAAAAAGGAGTTCAAAGTCGAGGTGGAGGACGATGATGCGGATCATCAGCTGTCACTCAAAGCAGTAAGATTATGATGCCAGTTCTGAGATCGAGTTTCCATTACAGAATATCGTAATATTGTAGCTAGCTAGCTACTTGGCCAACATTTCATCATGGCGTTTTAAAACAATAATAATGTATTAGGTCGTGACAACTGATGCATTTCACTATGCTACAACAAACGTTACTGTGAGGTAATTTAATTTGAAAAATTCAACTAGCTGTATGTTCTTAAATATTCTTCATCAAGTCCATTTATTTTTTACACTTTCTGCAGTATATTTGTCTTTGCACCTGTGCAGACTGGCACCCGTTAAAGAATTTATTTTGACAAATACAATGGAAACTTGTATTTTATGTAATGGAATATCTAGTCTATTTCACCTGTTTCCCTTTTGTTTCACTACTTTTGGAAAATAACAGAAATCGCTTTGTACCAGTACAACACAATACCAAGTTCACCTTTGTCAACATAATGAGTAGAGATTTCTACTAGTCACAGTTCTTTGATGTGTATTTAAAGGAATAACACATTCATCAACAGACAATGTTTTTCTTTGTCTTCTTTGTTTTCTGCTCCTTTTCCTACCTTTGCAAATGACCCCGTTCCTCTCCTCTAAATAGATATCCTCATTGTAACATTCTTTCAGTCACTCTCCCTATTTGCCACCAAGCAAAGATGGTGATTGACAGACAAATGAGGGAGACTGGAGGGTGTTGGCGTGTTCCAACATGGAAAAACATACAATATCATATCTGTGAAACAGCTGTTGGTGTTGCAGGTGTGCCTGGGTGCGGAGGCCGAGGATAAGTTTCATACGGTGGAGATCGAGGGCGTCACATACGACGGAAAGACCACCAAAATTCCACTGGCTGTGCTGAAGCCGTCCGTGCTGCCCTCTGTGAGTGTTTTAGAATGATGAATCGCCCTAGTTCGTGCTCTTACTCACCTTAAGCTTTAGGAATGTTCTTTTAACCCTGTCCCTTATTCCACTTTTGTAATAGCGAAAAACACTCCACTCCATTACCATGCAATTACTCAAATAACGTGTTGTTACTGTAGTAATTACAGTGTTTCTACACAGATGCTACAGGTATTTTTGGCCATGACCCAAGTCACAACACTGGGCTGGATTCAATGAACCACACAACCTATTACTATCTTTCCTCACGCTACATTTGTGGCTATAGAGACGGCGACCTACGCTTCTTATTTAGTAAATATTTTCTTAACTCTATTTCTTGAACTGGATTGTTGGTTAAGGGCTTAATCATTTCACGGTAAGGTCTTCGGCGCATGTGACAAATAAAATTTGATTGGATTATGACAAGGCCATGCCAGTGATGGGCTAATTCTCCATGATGTCAGCCTGGTTTCTCCTAAAGCAAAGATGGGCAACTTTGATGGGGGTGGGGGCCACAAAAAAATCTGAACTCATGTGGGGCCGCAGTGGCTTGGGGGTCTATGCACCCACATCTATACCCACACATGCAGTCAGAGCCAGCCCTAGCCTTTTGAGGACCTAAGTGACATTTTTTGGGGGGGAGCCCACCAAAACAATTTATAATAATAAAATATTGCCGTTTTAAAGCAAGTTTTCTATAATTCTACACATTTTAACATAGGGCAGAGAAAAAGCTATTTTATAATTAACTTAATACAATTCTACAAATTTGTCCATGGAGTGAAGAGAAAAATGTGCAGTTTTACAGCTAATTTCCTGCAATTCTACACATTTTGCCATAGGGTGGAGTGAAATCTTTGCAGTTTTTAAAATGATATCTGAGTGAGAGTGACTAACAAAATCAATGGGGGGCCCCCAGCTAGACTAACTTACCAATAAATAAAAAGTGCTCTGTGACTGACACAAGATAAAAAAGTGATGCACAACCACATTTCAAAATTGCAGCTTGTGTATTCTAATATTCTAACTCTCAGCAGTAAGTTGAGACTGACAACATTTAGTTTTTTTTGGGGGGGGGGGATTGATCCACGATCCTAAAAAAAGGCTGCTAGTCGTCCATTCCTGTCCTAAAGTAATCCAGTTTGTGCATATTAAATGGAAAAAATCTGACTGCCGCCCTGATCCAGAGGTCCAGAGAACACTGTCGCCGTTTCTGACTTCTATTGTTGTAACATGCTTGGCTTGTTGGCTGCTGCGTGGCTTGTGTGTGTTTTGGTTCTGATTCAGGCTTGAAAACACTAGCTGTGAGTGGATAATTGTGTTACTTAATGGAAGTTATCACTACCTGAACACTTCAACAGTAGTTACTCTAATACCTACACCTGTGTTTTGTTTGGTTACCATCACCACCAGAACAATGGCCTGGCACTTAGGAATTCACATTCACAACCGGCTGCACCCACAACTTTTATATTTAACAAGCAGATACAAGTGAATAGATGTTTTGATTTGAATATGGTAATACATTAATGGAGCATTTGATAAGACCCTTTTGCTAGCAGATCCATGGGATTCCTTCCCCATGGGGAAAAAGCTAGTTTAATTTACATTCTCTAATGTCATTTGTGACGTACTTCTACGTTTGATAGTTTCAGCTGCTCATAAATGTGAAACAATTCAAAATATTGATCCTTTTGTTCCACATTTTAATGTTCTCCCCTGTTTGGCAGGTGAGTTTAGGAGGGTTTGAGATCACCCCTCCAGTAACCTTCCGTCTCCAGTCTGGCTGTGGACCCGTGTACATCAGTGGACAGCATTTTGTCAGTGAGTGACTCTTTATTTGCAGTCTGCTGGTTTAGTTGTTTGCGTACTCTCTTCAGGCTTGATATAAGGTGACATTTTGACAGTACAAGACATCAGCGCTGAATGCGTAACTTAATCTCAATTTGTAGGTGTGAAGGACTCTGATGAGGAAGAGGAGGAAAACAACACATCACCTGTGAAGAGGCTGTCAAGCTTGACCTCAGGGAAACGTCCTGCTCCGGTATGTTCCTCCTGTTGTGTTAACTCATGCAACAGGCACATAATGGGAGAAATATATTGTATTGTATTCAACTGCATACATACACATTGTTAACAACAGTTTTACATACATTGTGTTTATTTCCCTTTGCAGAAGAAACTGAAAATGGAGTCAGATGATGATGATGATAGCGATGAAGATGACGACGAGTATGAATGTTCTCATTTTGTATTTTTGGTTGTTTGGTGTGTCTTGCGTCATGTGCTTTTGATGGGCCACCATTAGATAGCCTGACAAATAGATGTTCTTGTTCTATTCATTGTAGTGATGATGACGACGATAGTGATGAAGATGAGAGTGAGGTGAAGGTACAGAAAGTTCCAGCCAAACCAACCATAAAGAAAGTAAGCCCTGTTATTCTCTGTTCACAAACGTAGCGACCACAAGACCTTGACTAATGACACTGGGTATAGATGATGTACCTAATATGTCCACTAGGTGTCATGTTAGACAAAGACTTGTCCATGTAGACTAGCGCCAATAGGAGACCCAACAAGTAGTATTATGTCATCTTAGATAGCTAGGATTGTGACACATAACACCAGACCTTGGAATAGACACAGGATAAGATGTTTCACAACATAATGTAAAATATTTTAGGCATATTTTATTGTCTTACATCAAGTTTGTTGTATTGCGTATCAGAGTCAAAGACCATTTTGTCAAATTCTTGTTATTATTGCAAGTCTGGTAAACTAGACATGTTTTTAGTGCTCTGATTTGCACTCGCTGACCGGCGGCCATTTTGCTGGAGACGAAGCGGGGGAAACGTTTTCATCTTGTTCCCTCTAGTACCCATCTGTTTTTTCGAGACTAAAACACAGGGTCTGCGGGTATAATGATCGGATTTCTCCTCTGTAATCTACCTGAACACTCACTGTTTCACCAGCACCGTGCAGAGCGAGACGCAGTAAAGACAACTTGATTAACACAGCCCACACGTCTAGGCTTGGGAATTCCCATTTCCTTAACCCCCCCGCCCCTGCCCCCTCTCCTCGATAACTTACCTAGGTCTACATGTCCTGTCCCTCTGTCCTCCTGCTGTCTATCTTTCGCTTTCATTCCTCACTTTATTCTCACACACCGCCCCCCTTCTCTTGTCCAACAGTTTCTCATCGCACCTGGCCTTTGTCTTAGAACCGTGTGTGTGTTTGTGTGGCTGTGTATCGTTGTGTGTGTTTGTGATTTGAACTGTGCCAGGCCGAGAGAGATGAAAGCGAGGCAGATGCACATACCTGATGTGAGCACTGATTGTAGCCCCAGGGCCAGATGACAGCTGAGCCTTTCTGTCACCTGTTGATTTATTCTGCTATCCCCTCTACAGACACACATCTTTATTCTACTTCCTCTTCTTTTCTTTGCTCTCTTAACTCTTTGTCATGCTCATACTGCATTATAGTGATGAGCAGTGACAGCATGGGTATTAATACGCTTCCTGGGTTGAAACACTGAGAGGATGGCGAGCATACTAATTACTGTTCCCCCAATACACTATTTTACTAATTTCCCATTTCCCTCCTTTTGAAGATCTGACTGAAGTAGTTTATATAGACAGGCAGGCAGTCTATTTTGACAACGGAAACACGTTTTTGCTGTCAACATGTCGTCATCCCAAATGAAAAGATTGAAAAAAAAGATGAAAAAGGTTTTCTATTTTGTATGGTGCTTCCTGCATGTCTCCTAACTAGTTCCGTTGTCTCTCAGAGCCCGGAGCCTTTGGGGAAGAAGCCGAAAAGTGTGACATGGGCGCAGAATGGCTCACCAGGGAAACAATGGGGACCATCAGCTAAACCTCAAACCAAGGTAGGTCAACTCTCACACCTGTTTAGACCTCTTTAGACCAACATGAAACCAGAGTAATTACTCACATCAAAATGAAGCACTGGTGTCTGCTCCCAAAAGTGGTATTTTCATTTGGCTGGTAAATCGTAGAGTTTTCAATCTATGGGTAGGCTGGACACCTGACATTTTTAACAATGTTTTTTTCTGATAAAAACTAGTTCATTGCATCCGCCGTGGAGCCCAGTTTCATAATATTACCATATGTCCCAGCTGCTTGCCGTAGTTTTGAAGTAATCACGGAATAACAGGCCTTATTTTAGGGCATTTTTCACCCTCCTATTAGTTCTATTGAGCACCAACTCACTTTCCGAACGTTCTATTTCCAGCTTATTGTTCTACGTCACAATGTCTGCTTTGCTATTGTTGGCAATGAGACCTGCCCACGTTGCTGGTAGTTCAAATGTAAACAACAACTAAAAGTTGTTCATGGAATTCTGAGGTCGTCCCATTGTTTTCTATGGGGGAAATATAGGTATGTCTACCTATTTCACCAAATATC
Source organism: Oncorhynchus mykiss (assembly GCF_013265735.2). Lineage (NCBI taxonomy): Eukaryota > Metazoa > Chordata > Actinopteri > Salmoniformes > Salmonidae > Oncorhynchus > Oncorhynchus mykiss. The sequence continues at coordinate 15,234,690 of NC_048578.1, forward strand.
TCGCAATGTGTATATTTTCCTTTTTTTAAATAAATTGGACACTATTTTAATCATGATAATCTCCTCTTTCTAATTATGTAAGGCTGGGCAGTGTATTCCATTGTCATCAAACGCTACACCAAAAATAGTCAGAAGTTACAATTTTTTCCTACTTCCTTGTTATGCAGACATAAGCACAATTGGCACCTTCGAGGTATGGATGTTACTTTCTACACAGGTTGTTATTTTTCAGTTTCGTCCTACGAACAGATTGTAGTGGTAAAATAAAAAGGGATACATTTTTTGGTGCCATTTAGGCTAAATGGAATTCTAAGGTTCACTCCAGTCAAAACAGGCACTGCCAACGTTCGATTCCATTCATTTGCTATGGGCGCGCACTAGTGTTCCAGCTTAGCCAACGCTCTTTTGACATTTTTCAGCCTTGAGTGAATTTTGACTCGTTCTATTGTCCAGCCTACTATTGGATAAGATCATGTGATTCCAAAATAGGCCTGGAGCTGAGGAGGCAAGGAGAGATTCCAAAGAGTTGTTTGTGGTTAGGCAGTTCCAAAGCAGACAGTTTAAAGGGGCAGTCCAAAAGCAGACAGTTTAAAGGTGCATTTGTGGTCTAGGCTTCAAAATAAACTCATGGAAAACACATGTTCTCTGCTAGCTAGTTTAAAGAGAAGAATCTTAATAACAGTGTTATGCTGTTGAACATGAAAAATGGAAGATATCTTTCAGCATATAGGAGTTGTGATGCGCATAGAGCAAACACATCAGCTGTTTGTTCCATGAAATTGCTGTTCATGGGGGACAGTATAGAAAATCCTGCGTGCCCTAGCCACATATATGTTAAGTATGTCACAAGAGACTACATTTTCTGTAAATAAATCTTATTAATACCTATGTATTTCCGTAGTAGTTACAGTCACATTTGAATGTTCACAATAAGACACATGCTTATTATGTAAGAGGTGTCTGCTCATAAGACCACTGTTCTAGAAGTACTTGCCAAACCTTCAGCAAGCTGCATTTAATTAAAGAACTGCAAAAGAATGTGATTAATCCAAGTAGCAATTAGCTCAAGACTGGTGCTTAATTACTCAGGTGGAATTTCTTGGACAGCGGCCTTACAAACCCGAGGATTGAACTCTCTCTGTGTTAAACAAACACATCTGACCCCTGAACACGTTTCCCAGGATGGGGTTTAAGACCACGACCTCTCGGCCTGACCTACCGTTTTGAGTTGCAGACCACCTTTGAAGCCAAAACACCCCTCCCTCCCACCTTTGCAACCTTCTCATTTTCCACCCCTCCTTAAGAATGCCCTAATCAGCCCCTCCACCCACCCACGTAGTCCCCCAAATGAGTCTAGCTTAACTTGAAACAGTAGCAGTGACCTTTTGTCGCAGTCATTTCTCTCTTGTGTTGACATAAAATAGACTAGACTCGAACAGCTACAGGTTGTTTTTGCCTTAATCAAATTACAAATGTACTTAAATTAATGTATGTGAACCTCTCATTTAGATATTAAAAACTTCATAGCAGTGTCTCAAATTCAATCTCATTTTCTCTCTAACAATATGTCAGGAAAGACGCCTTCAACACTTCCTGTCATGACAAGAAATTATCAAAATCCTCACAGCACGTTGTTTCGGACTGAAAACTGTACCCTTTGTACGTAATGTCAGACACTAATGCGGTGAGATGAGGTGAGGTGAGACTTGCTATGCTAATCACCCGGGGTGTTGCGTAGCCCTCGGGGCAGCGTGCGGTATGGTAGAGCAAACGCTTGCTAATCTAGCTAATTCTGTAATGGCCGCTGTTCACCACGTCACGACAGCCGTTGTTAAAATGCTAGTGGGGATTAACCAACAGGCTAACCTCCGAAACCTCCGCAGTGTTTTCCCTAAGTACATGGAGTAACCAGACAAATAAAAAAAATAGCCAGCCAGGGAGTTCTGGGATGGGGGGGTTTAGTTTTCCTCCATTTCCGCTCAGCTGCCCGCAGCCCTGTTCAGTGAGCACGCAGAGTCACTGCTACAGAGCAGGAGGGGAGGGTCGAGGAAAGGGTACAGTGGGAGTTAGAGGCTGAAAGGGAGGAGAGTAGGGCCGAAGATGACGCATGGCCTCCTGTGTAGGGGCTGAGTGGGTATGGTTGGAGAGTTAGTATCATTAGCTTTTATAACCTTCAGTCTTTTTACTTTTATCATTTTTTGGAGAAGATTGAGGCTTTCTCCACTACCAATTGTTCTTACAGTGATGATTCAACATCTTCATCACGTTTTTTCACAATTTATCTGCAGAAAGACAAACAATGGTAGCGATTCAGTTCCCGGCGTTCACTTTGAAGATCTGTTCAAAAAGAGGCATTCGTTTGCAAGCAACCCATCACTAGGCTACACTGACAAGTCACTTTAGAGATCACTGACGAGTCACTGTAGAGATCACTGACGAGTCACTGTAGAGATCACTGACGAGTCACTGTAGAGATCACTGACGAGTCACTTTGGAGATCACTGACGAGTCACTTTGGAGATCACTGATGAGTCATTGGCAGGTCTTGACATGGGCTTCCAATCCTAGGAAAATAAAAAACAAGATCTTTGGTTTATTGTCCCGATGAGAAGCTATGGACATATAACTACGTGGTATGATTTATGAATATCAAAGAGACATAGGAGATTTACTTTATTCAGTCAGATCGACACCTTTTATGAATTAGCCAACACTTGCTGTTCGGTCGTCAGTCAAAGCACAGTAAATAGCCTATGCACCCCGACTCCATGGCTGGCTATATGAAACACGCAAAATAAAATAAATTGTTTCAAAACACCATAATTAAGTAGATTTCAACTCATTGTACACATTTACATTACATGGGACGTGTAAATTCACTCACAGTAGATGATGAAGAAGCATCATGCTCTCCCTCCTCTGTAAAAAGAAATTTGACTGCAACCCCAGTGCACAAAATTAACCAGTACCGAGAGGCAGGACAGACAGCAGACTGACAAACCAGCAGTGTTCATCGCTCGCTTTGTGACTGACAGGCGCCTGTCCTGTCAGTAGCTCACTAGAACGTGCACATCATTCATTCTAGCGGGAAAAGGCTATATAAACTTTTCTGACAAGCGAATTGAATATTTTAAATGAAAAGAAGCCTAGTTAGTTTATGGAAACTAACTAGGCTTAGGGAAAACCCTGGCCTCCTGCCAGTTTAACCCCCCAGTCCCACCCTGCCTAACCCCGACCCCCTTCCCTCAGCCACCCCTCCACCCCTCTCCACAGCCTCCTCACACCCCTCGCTTCCTGGACACACCTTCTCCCAATTGCTCTCATTATGAGTGTTTGATGTCAGGGGCAGCAGGCAGGTTTCTCCCAGAGGAAGCAGGCGTTTTCTTAGTGCAGGTGACTGGTCATTAGGGTGGCTCGTCAGATCCTTTGCCAGCACCTTTCTCACCATATTTATTAACTCTTTGTCCCGTTGTCCACGCTTTATAGTTCCAGGAAAATGGGTCGATATGACTGTCATTTGAGTTTGTTGGTCTAAAGTTGAGTCATCTATGGTGTGTTAGTGCTTTTGATTGATGGAAGTTGAAGCAGGCTGCATGCTCTGTGATGATGCCTCCGAGCAGACGCCACAGTCATAAAACTGTAAGATGCTCTGCCTGGGATTCTCCTGAGAAGACCTACATCGTCAGTTTTGGCAACTGATGGACCCCCAGTTCAATTTGCATCTGTGTCTTGCCAACCTGTTAACGATTATTTTAATCACATCTCAAATTTTCCAGATTTGTCAATTGTGCTGCTTGAATAAAGTTGAGAGGGAAACATTTTTTTTTAGTCTTGGGAGTCGGAAGTTTCTCAGCGAACCGTCTTTTGTCTCCTTACCCGGGCTCCAAAGCCCTCCTACAAGACACCAAAGGGACAATTACTACTTCACTCAGACTTAGCCGGCAGAAGTGTCATCATGACCATGTGTTTGAATCGGAGGCAAGCGATTACCTGAAATGCTAGCGTGCAAGTGATTTAAGTCACATGTCCCATCTGTAATCAGTGTCTGGCGCAGATTAAACAGCATGCTCTGTCTATCTATCAGCTGTTTCAGGTCCACAGCTGTCCTTTGGAAGTGGAGAGCCGCCCCCAAATAATAAATACGCCGGACTTTTCTTGGCCGGGAGCCAGTGGCATTTGTTGTTTTTTTAGAGTCGGAGGTGTGAGGGTGTGTGTGTGTGTGTATTTGTGCGTTTCTTTTGTCCTCTAATTTGATACCTTTGATCTGTGCGATGAATGCCGATTTCTGCGGAGGAAAGAGAAAATCATTGCATTCTCCAAAGGGAAGAAAAAAAGAACCATGGTCTTGTTTTTTAACCTTTCGGTTCAATCTACTTCTTAAACCCGTGTCTACTTTTGTAAAGAGGTTTCTTTATTCATCCCACAATCAAGATACTGTATCTAGTCTCTGTTATTATTTCAGGTAATGATCCGTGTTTACACATTACTTTCAATATGCTTCAAATACAATGGTTTGAATTAGCAACAAGCCTCTTGTCACTGTCCGGATCCACACACTTGTTGTGGACGCACACAAACTGATGTTGCCGTGGTGATTCTGGGTGACATATAATTCGAACGTGTTAACTTTGAATATACTATCGTCATTGGCTCCCATCACTTCTTTAGCTGCTATCTTCACATCAGTTATTGTACAGTTGAAGTCGGAAGTTTACATAAAGATTAGCCAAATACGTTTAAACTCAGTTCTTCACAATTCCTGACATTTAATCCTAGGAAAAATTCCCTGTCTTAGGTCAGTTAGTATCACCACTTTATTTTAAGAATGTGAAATGTCAGAATAATAGTAGAGAGAATGATTTATTTCAGATTTAATTTCTTTCATCACATTCCCAGTGGGTCAGAAGTTTAAAAACACTCAATTAGTATTTGGTAGTATTGCCTTTAAATGGTTTATCTTGGGTCAAACGTTTCGGGTAGCCTTCCACAAGCTTCCCACGATAAGTTGGGTGAATTTTGGCCCATTCCTCCTGACAGAGCTGGTGTAACTGAGTCAGGTTTGTAGGCCTCCTTGCTCGCACACGCTTTTTCAGTTCTGCCCACACATTTTCTATAGGATTGAGGTCAGGGCTTTGTGATGGCTACTCCAATACCGTGACTTTGTTGTCCTTAAGCCATTTTGCCACAACTTTGGAAGTGTGCTTGGGGTCATTGTCCATTTGACTTCCTGACTGATGTCTTGAGATGTTGCTTCAATATATCCACGTACTTTTCCTACCTCATAATGTCATCTATTTTGTGAAGTGCACCAGTCTCTCCTGCAGCAAAGAACCCCCACAACATGATGCTGCCACCCCCGTGCTTCACTGTTGGGATCTTCGGTGTTCTTCAGCTTGCAAGCTTCCCCTTTTTCCTCCAAACATAACGATGGTCATTATGGCCAAACAGTTCTATTTTTGTTTCATCAGACCAGAGGACATTTCTCCAAAAAGTAGGATCTTTGTCCCCATGTGCAGTTGCAAACCGTAGTCTGGCTTTTTTATGGCGGTTTTGGAGCAGTGGCTTCTTCCTTGCTAAACGGCCTTTCAGGTTATGTCGATATAGGACTCGTTTTACTGTGGACAGGTACTTTTGTACCTGTTTTCTCCAGCATCTTCACAAGGTCCTTTGCTGTTGTTCTGGGATTGATTTGCACTTTTCGCACAAAAGTATGTTCATCTCTAGGGGACAGAACGTGTCACCTTCCTGAGCGGTATGACGGCTGCGTGTTTCCATGGTGTTTATACTTGCATACTAGTTTGTACAGATGAATGTTGTACCTTCAGGCGTTTGGAAATTGCTCCCAGGGATGAACCAGACTTGTGGAGGTCTACAATTTTCTGAGGTCTTGGCTGATTTATTTTGATTATCCCATGATGTCAAGCAAAGAGGCACTGAGTTTGAAGGTAGGCCTTGAAATACATCCACAGGTACACCTCCAATTGACTCAAATTATGTCAATTAGCCTACAAAAGCCATGACATAATTTTCTTGAATTTTCCAACTGTTTAAAGGCACAGTCAACTTAGTGTCTGTAAACTTCTGACCCACTGGAATTGTGATACAGTGAATTATAAGTGAAATAATCTGTCTGTAAACAATTGTTGGAAAAATGACTTGTGTCATGTACAAAGCAGATGTCCTAACCGACTTGCCAAAACTGTAGTTTGTTAACAAGAAATTTGTGGAGTGGTTGAAAAACGAGTTTTAATGACTCCAACCTAAGAGTATGTAAACTTCCGACTTCAACTGTATGTTTATATCGAACATTTAAAACAACAAAGATCTTTTCAAAACCTTTTGACATCATGCACCATCATTTATTGATTTAAAAAAATATATATTTTACCTTTATTTAACTAGGCAAGTCAGTTAAGAACAAATTCTTATTTTCAATGACGGCCTTTAGCACGGTTACATGTACACAATGATATGATTATTGTGCGTAGCCGGATTGATTTAATAGTTTGTTTAAAACCTTTACATGCTTTGCATGAAGAAAGATTTCCATAAGAATCCTTTTCACATGAAAAATCTCAAATCAGGCTACTGATGGGACTTTTGATAAATGCAGAAAATCGGCAATTAAAAGAAAACGTTAAACCGCAGTGGCCATGTTATTTTTGCGATACTGTTTTGATTCTCAGTTCTGACATGGAGTTTGTATGTGAAAGCTCTTTCTAAGATGTGTGCGTTCAGTTTTTCCGAACTCACTTCACTCGTGCATAAGAGGGGGACGTTTGCGCTACTGGTGCTGGCACATGTGCAGATCAAATACACCGCTGGACCATCGATTTAAGCTGTTTACATGTCCTAATAATTAGAGGGATTGCTCAGAACCAGGTGTTTTAATCGGTGTATGCTTACTTTGATTATGACCAATTTAAGATAAGCAGAGTAAGGTGTTTACTTGACTATTGCCATACTCGGCCTACTGCCATAATCAATTTTATATTGAATTATTAGTCTCCATGTAAACGTACTCATTAGCCTTTTACACTTGTTTGAATTGGCTTATATGGATAGGGCTAAGTTGAAATGTTTCTAACAGAGAAAATATGAAAAGCATATGCATGACCATCGTAGCAATTGAAAGAGAACAGCTTGGAGATCAGGGGGAAATTATTAGACCAAAGTTGAGGACACAACAGTTCACCTGACAAGACTGAATCCAAACACTGTTACACTGTTGATTTTATGTGAATTTTACATTTACTGTAATTTTCGTCTCATTTGTTGATAACAAATTCTGAAAGTATTCTGGATACATTCAGTAACATGATTAGAATATTCCTGGAAAATGTGTGGAGTAGATATTATTATTCACCTAAGTATTCAGCCCCTTTGCTATGAGACTCGAAATTGAGCTCAGGTGCATCCTGTTTCCATTGATCATCCTTGAGATGTTTCTACAACTTGATTGTAGTCCACCTGTGGTAAATGCAATTGATTGAACATGGTTTGGAAAGGCACACACCTGTCTATATAAGGTCCCACAGATGAAAGTGCATGTCAGAGAAAAAAACAGGGAGGTGAGCAAGAACCTGATGGTCACTCTGACAGAGCTCTAGTGTTTCTCTGTGGAGATGGGAGAACCTTCCAGAAGGACAACACTCTCTAGCACTCCACCAATCAGGTCTTTATGGTAGAGTGGCCCGGCGGAAGCCACTCCTCAGTAAAAGGCACATGAATGGAGCAAAGTACAGAGACATCCTTGATGATAACCTGCTCCAGAGCACTCAGGTCCTCAGACTGGGGTGAAGGTTCACCTTCCAACAGGACAATGACCCTAAGCACACAGCCAAGACATCGCAGGAGTGGCTTCGGGACAAGTCTCTGAATGTCCTTGAGTGGCCCAGCCAGAGCCTGGACTTGAACCCAATCGAACATCTCTGGAGAGACCTGAAAATAGCTGTGCAGCGATGCTCCCTATCCAACCTGACAGAGCTTGAGAGGATCTGCATAGAAGAATGTGAGAAACTCCCCAAATACAGGTGTGCCAAGATTGTAGCGTCATACCCAAGAAGACTCGATGCTGTAATCATTGCCAAAGGTGCTTCAAGAAAGTACTGAGTATAGTGTCTGAATACTTAGGTAAATGTTTTTTATTTTCTATAATTTACCCCCAAAAATTACAAACCTGTTTTTGTTTTGTCATTATGTAGTATTGTGTGTAGATTAATGAGTTGGGAAACAATTTAAACCATTTTAGAATAAGGCTGTAACGTAACAAAATGTGGCAAAAGTCAAGTGGTCTGAATACATCCCGAAGTGACTGTATGTGACATGAGTTTGTAAGTGCACATTTGGACAATGTAAGTGCACATTTGGACAAACGGGTGTTTGGCTTGCTTGTAAGACATCAAAACGTTATTTATTATAATCCTCTTAATTTACAGCATTTCCCTCACTCAGACAATAAAAAGTGTGCAAAAGTTGCCCAATTAGCAGGAGGGATGGGGGCAACCATCACTTGCGGTGCTGAAGTTCAGAACGGCTGTCAGTCAAAACCCATACAGCGCTGTGAAGCTCAGAGCCAGAGCTGTGATGTAATGTATAGCATTTTACTGTACAGCCACTGCATTCCAATTTAGGCGTATGTGTAAATTAAAGGTGATTCTGATCAGTGCCCAAATCTGCCATTTTCAACCCGTACAAGTGTAAAGGGAAACCACTGTAATGTCAAGACGCTAATACGCACAACTGGAGAGGTAATATGATGCTCTTCACAAAACCCTGATAGGAGGGTTTGGGTCGGGTGCCGGTCATTATTTTCACTGTACTACAGTGCTGGGGCGGGTAAACATTTTTTTTTACGGCAACTGTCAAGTGTTCACTAGGATCAAAAATGTTAGAAAATGGTCATAATAAAAAGCACTCTTTACTTTAGTTATTTCTTCAGTCGCCTGACAGAAAGCTTCTCCAACAAGGTCCCTCTCCCCTAGTTTCAAACACAGCTCCAGCCGTCAATGAAACCCTGCAATCACCGGTCCGGCATGTAGGAACAGGCTTCCTGCTTGTGTAACATGCAGCCGCGGCGTATGGCGTGTCAAAGTGTGTCACACTCACACACTCCTGATTGAGGACCTCTGGGGCCAAGTCCGCCCGGCTCTGGACACACCTGTAGCCCTGTTAATGCTATGTTGGCGGAGAGCTCTGTGAGGCTCACACACGCTGTATGCACACACTCATACACACAAAGAAAGGAAACTAGTGACATTTATGACAATCAAATGTCAGCTTACATAACTGCTATGAGGGGATAAAGTCTCTCACCACTATATAGGGCCTCTGAGTTCATAATATTACTCAATATTACTTATCTTCCCGTACAAAAAAGTTCATGAGAAGTGTTCGTTGGTTGCTTTTCACACTAAGCCGTAGCGCAAAAACATTTTGCGAAACGCGAGCAAGCGGTCGCTGCTTTTCTCATGTGATAGTGACCCGTTTCACAGTGTCAGTCTGGGGGAGTTAACCTGCCACTGAAAAACACATCTTTTTTCTGCTCCTCTTGGCAAACAACCCTCCCCAGAGCTCTGTTGCTCAACGCTAAAGTCTGGGCTTGCCCTCGACTGCTTGGAAGCAATAAAAGGATAATTTGTACCCACCATATTTGTCAAAAGGTGGTGTAATTAGGGTAGAATGTGGTGTGTGTTTGCTTTAATCCCCTTCCAGCTGGTTGCTCTCACCCCAATAGAGGAACCTTTCTCACTCACAGTAAATAGGTCAGGATAGGGGCTGGAACCAGCGCACTGAGCACAGCCTCGGCTGGCCAATTCATGAGCTACAACCAATGACTTGATGCCAGTTGGGAATAGGGATGGGCATTTTAAATTATTTCACTATTCAAATAATGATATTTTTCCTGATATCCGTGTTGTCGAAATTTTGTATTAAAAGAAAAAAAAACTTAATTGGAGACTTGCTTGCGTGACTCGAGAGAGAGCCAGCTTACTGTGCTCTGCTTGTTTCAGCAGAAGGCTGGGGGAAGGGCGAGAGAGGAGCAGTGGCCGGTGTGTGACAGTCTGTGTGGCACGGAGGAAGAGAGATAGTGAAAGCAGCCAAACTGACTTGCGCTAGGAGTTAGACAAACTTGTTGCTGCAATAGGTTATCCCATCTGTTAGTACCTGTCTTGACTGCATCAAATCATTGTAAAGAAACTAGCTAGCTACAGTAGCCAGTTAGTTAGCCGGCTAGCTAGCCTGTTAAACTCTGAGTGGTCGTTTTGGGCCCTGTACAGAGCCCGGTGAGAAAATGTTCAACAGATAATAGAAAGTGACATATCATTTGAAAGTTACAGGTTTTGTCTTTTTGGAAATCAAACTCAAATCTTACTGCCAGACAGGTGATATATTTCCATCAATGGATAGGTAGAGACTTCAGCTTCCTCCTCATATATGTAAATCATTCCTTTACGACATCGCACAAGCCCTGCGCCTCCATTAGGTAAAAGGTCAGACATTTTTTAAACATATTTTTTTTAATCCTTTTGGAACAGACATTGTTGACATATTTTATCTTAAACCTACACCTTCAAATTTCTTATTCCACGGGGACAATTGGGGGACCCCCCCCCCCATTCTTAATTAAACTAAATTTCAGTTTTTTTTTGGTCTGCTCTATCTCGGGCTCTGTAGGAGTCACATTTGTTTCTGATACATTTATCTGAATCCCACAATTCGTACCTCTCTAAGACCGAAGTGTACTTTATGAGGATAATATACAATATTATGCGTCGTCTATGAAATGCCACCAGTGGGAGTCAGAGTTTAACAGGCTAGGTAAAGTAGCAAGGCTAATTGAGGCTATGTTGGTTGATCATTTTTGCCTTCTCCTTCTCATTTAGCCAACTTAATTCCCTAATTTTAATTCCATTTTGCATTGATTAGAAATCTCCCACTTCACTTGCTACACATGGCCTCTGACTGTAGTGCCGCTGTGATTGGAGAGTAACAAAACGCTACACGTGTGAAATGTGTGTAGGCTACCGGTGGGTCTTCGTTATGGGGCGCACTCATACAAACTGTCATAAAACTGTTGTTTTCTAAAAAAAATTGAATGTAATGGTCTATCGTTGTAGGCTATGTAGCAATTTTTAAACAAAGCCTTTTCATTGTTAAAAATAGGCCCATATTTTTTTTACAGCTAAAAAATGAATACTCTCCCAAGTAATCGAATACGAACGTCCCCTTTAATTTTCAAATAACCATGCCCATCTCTCGTTGGGATCGTGCAAATGGCCTAGATGTCACTCATAGATACATTGACGGGATGTACTTGGAGGGTTTTGGCCAATGGACAGTGGTTTTCTTATAGGGCGGAGGAATACACTAAAAACCTATGTAGCCAACATTGAGACTAGTGCTTATTGACAGCCATTTAGACATAGCCTAAGTGTCAACCTTTCAGTTAGGCTGGTTAGTTACTGGAACAAGCACACCACTGAATGATACTGTGAATGATGTTGATCTTGTTTGACTTGCAGACACCAGTGGGAGGAAAAGAAAAAAGGCAGAAGGAAAAGTCTGGAGCTGGCCCATCCAATGTTCTCACCGTGCCCGAAATCAAGAGCAAGCTAGTGTCGGCAGCCAAAGAGGTAACACAGTTGTTTTCATGCTTCCATCATAGAGCTTTGAGAAAATGCTGCTCCATATCTTAAAGGCCCAATGCAACAGATTATCGCGATATCAAATAATTTATGGGTAACAATTAAGTACCTTAGTGTAATTGTTTTTCAGTTCAAATGCAACAAAAACAAAAAAAATCAACAACAAAAAACTATTCTCGAGCAACCATTTTGCTAGGACTGTCTGGGAGTGGTCTGAGTGAGCACTTATAAGAGGGGCCTAATGGGAGGGATATGTAACCTGAAAACCTATTGGCAGACATGTTTAGAACGCTCTTTGTTATTGGTCTATTAATTTATACCGCTTGGTGATGTCACCAGGCAAGCCAAAACCCCACCAATGTAAACTATGCCGATTAGAAAGTCCTGTGTAAATTGTATTTCCAACCAGCAACTATCAGGAAATAACTCTGATCACATATTTTCATAGTTTTACAGTGTTCATTTCATCAGCTGTTGTACTATATTATACAAAACACAGGAAAAACAGAGTTTTGACTGCACTGGGCCTATTAGCAAAAGTCCACGGGTTATCTTTAATAGTGGTTATTCCTCCCTCTGCATGGTTGCATACATAACATGCCATAAACGCCGTAGTTGTCTTGGTAACAAAAGTATTCTCTAAAGACAATTCAGCAGTACCAATTTAGGGAAAACGGATGTCCTGTTTTTCCCCTCTGAGGCTGCTCTCGGCCACTCTCCTCAAGAGTGTGTGCGAATAACCAGGTCTGTTGTGGGGTACTGACCACTGGCGCTCACACGGCCATGACGTCATACAGAGGGATTAGCTTATTGTCTTCTTCTCTTACAGCCACTTCAGACTGGATGGACCACACGTGTCAACTTTACACCGCCACCTCATATTTGCCTCGTGTGAATGATACAGAATTGTAGGCTATACATGTTATGTAATATTGGTAATAATGTTGTTTTCCCTACAGTTTGATTTAATGTCTCACCCAGATTAAACATATTTACTGTCTCTTTTCCATAAGGGAAAACCTTTTCCAAAGACCGAGCAGAAGTTTGAAAACTATGCCAAAAGTGCTTTCAGGATGTCAGACAGAAAAGTAAGTATTTTTCTTGTCTTGGTAGTGAAAGCGTTTTTTGTAGCAGCTGCATTGCAGTAGTTTAGATAACGATTGCCATTAATTGCTGAACATATTTTTTAAATATATAACACCTGGCTTAAAAACAAAATGTTTTGCCCACCGTGTCCCAGTTATTTCAGATAGTTTTGTTGCAGTGAAATATGTTCATGTTGGGTCTGCGGTCTCTTAAGGGATAGAATGGGAGTAGACCTGCTGAGGCAAAGTCTTCCCCATTGATTTACTGCCGTAGTTCTCTACCAAGTGTCTTTTGTAGCCCTAATGAACGGACCGGAGGTATGCGAATGGTACCAGTCTCTCACATGTTCAAGGTCTTTGACTAAGTGAAGGAATATTTCTCTAGATGGATTTAGGGCTACTGGACTCTAGTACTACCTGTTCTTAGAAATGCTGACGTAACGCAGGGACTCTATGTACATTTAGGATTGTTTTTACTCACGTCATTGCAGCACCTAGTTGTAGTTTACTTGGAGTATTTAAGTTAAAGAGTCCTTTTATGTTCACCACATGGTGCCAAGATGGTATTCACTAATCACCATTATATCCCAGTGTAGTTTCTGGGAACAATTGGAATTGGAATGTTTATGTCAAAAAAAAAAAAAAATGGGAATGCGTGTGTGCGTTTATTGTGTGTGTGTATGTGCAAGAGTGTGAATGTGTGTGCATTCAAGTGTGTGTGTGTGTGTGTGTGTGTGCGCTAGGAAGGGTCACAAACCAGGTTCTCTTTTTATTAATGAGGAAGCCTTTGAGATCCCACAGCCTGACATGTTAAGGCCTCCATTAAGATTGTGCTGTCAGCAGCAGCAGTTGTTTGTGCAGGTGAAAACTCTATAGACTGCAAGGTGCGGTCAGGGGGAGGCTTGATCCCAGTGTGTAGAACACATCTGTGGAAGCGATTTGGTTCCAAAGCCAAAGACTTTGAGATGTGTCAGACTCCTAGTCATTCTTTCTGGTATGTACTATTGCCCCCACCCAACCCCTTGTACCCCTAAATGCCGTCTCAGTTCATTGTTCCCCAGACAAGGCAAGGCAAGGCTCCCACTAAAGGCATTCTGTAGTAAAAGTGAGTCATGGACTCATAACGCTCTGCTATGCAGCACGTCATTTGGATGCATTGTAATTAGTCTCTCTCTCTCTCTCTCTCTCTCTCTCTGTCATACAGGTGGTTAGAGACCTCTGGAACTTTGTACAAACATTGAAAACAGAGAAGAAATAAGTAATTGTATTTCTTACAGTTACATTAGATACGTTTTGCTTTCTCTATGCTTTTATTTCCCCAAGAACATTGAAGGTGCGATGTTTAAACCCATTACTAAGAGCATCAGTGAATACGTGTAACAATGTCACCCCTGCTAAAGAACTGGTTGTTAGCCTACTGTTGGTGCCCATCAGGATACCATAGGCCTTTGAACTATGGTGATGTTTTGCCAACTGTTTTATATGTTAAATATGACCCAGCCTATTAAAGGAATAGTTCATACATAATTTTCAAATTGCATAGGCTGTTGTCCGTCGACCCAGTTTTAGGTGCATATGTGGGTTATTTAGTTAATTTCACCAGCATCTGGTTAGCTCAGTTAGCTAACCAGAGCTGGTTAGCATTCTTAGCATGTCCATTAGTATCATTTGTGGCAATGCTAGGATAAACATTACAAAGCAACCATATCACCCCAGAAGATGATCGGTAGTAATTAAGTGCATGATTTCATTACCGTTGCTTTGTGAAGTAACTGGGTTGATAGATGGAAGCCTAGGTAAGTTCGGAAATTATGTTTTTATCATGTATTTTTAGTTAACTGTTCCTTGAAGGATTGTGTTTGTATAAATCCTGAAGACGTTGTTTGTAAATAGTCCGTACAATTTAATGTGCTATGATGGCAGCTTCAGAATAATGTAGATCTGTGTAATTATGGTTTTTCAATCTCCTCTGGTTCTGGCTTCTGTATTTTAGTATATCGTGTTCATTTGAACATTTCTCTCTAGTTTAGCATTCTTTTTTTTATTTTTTTTATCCTGTAAACACGTTATGTTTTGGTCTTGTTATGTTCTAGCGAGGTTAGTTGTTAATACTGTACTGGAAAATATACTGCTAGTCAAGAACCCTCTTAAATTTGATGTCTTGGTAAGTGTATTGACTGTGGAATGATAAGATACTGTTGTTAACCCAATTATGAGTAAAAAGTCAAGAGAATAGAAATGGTTTATTAAAGACATTTCATCACTCACTGAGAAAAACGATCAATGAACCACATGCTCCTTTAACTGAAATTGGATCTTACATGTTTATTATATTTGGGCTGATTTTCAGTTGCATGGTGTGAAAGTCGACAGGAGGAAGAAAGACATTGGACAATTTCATGAGAGTACTTGTAATTTGATTTGCTATTTGAAGGATTCTTGATACGTACGATGCATGTCAGTTCATAGTGGTTGTTTAGTTATGGCTTGTTAAGATCAACGTATCTGTCCATTTTTATCTGTCTGTTTTTTATACCTTTTACCAGAATAAACCAAATCTAACCCTGTGGCATTTTTAATACAGCTTCACTTTTAGTAGAGTAATCAGACAGCTGTCTTCACCTGGCTTTCACACTTAGGCTCCTTTCACTAAATTCATACTGTAGTCTAAACTCAGTTTTTCACAATTCCTGACATTTAATTTGAGTAAATATTCCATATTTTAGGTCAGTTAGGATCACCACAGAATAATAGTAAAGAGAATGATTTATTTCAGCTTTTATTTTTTTCATCACATTCCCAGTGGGTCAGAAGTTTACATACACTCAATTAGTATTTGGTAGCATTGCCTTTAAATTGTTTAATTTGTGTAAAACGTTTCGGGTAGCCTTCCAATACCTTGACTTTCTTGTCTTAAGCCATTTTGCCACAACTTTGGAAGTATGCTTGGGGTCATTGTCCATTTTGAGAACCATTTGTGACCAAGCTTTAACTTCCTGACTGATGTCTTGATGTTGCTTCAATATATCCACATCATTTTCCTACCTCATGATGCCATCTATTTTGTGTGCACCAGTCCCCCCTGCAGCAAAGAACCCTCACAACATGATGCTGCCACCCCCGTGCTTCACGGTTGGGATGGTGTTCTTCGGCCTGCAAGCCTCCCCCTTTTTCCTCCAAACATAACGATGGTCATTATGGCCAAACAGTTATATTTTTGTTTCATCAGACCAGAGGACATTTCTCCAAAAAGTTAAATCTTTGTCCCCATGTGCAGTTGCAAACCGTAGTCTGGCTTTTTTTTATGTTGGTTTTGGAGCATTGGCTTCTTCCTTGCTTAGTGGCCTTTCAGGTTATGTCGATATAGGACTCGTTTTCCTGTGGATATAGATACTTTTGTACCTGTTTCCTCCAGCATCTTCACAAGGTCCTTTGCTGTTGTTTGGGATTGATTTGCACTTTTCGCATCAAAGTACGTTAATCTCTAGGAGACAGAACACGTCTCCTTCCTGAGCAGTATGACAGCTGCGTGGTCCCAAGGTGTTTACACTTGTGTACTATTGTTTGTACCGATGAATGTGGTACCTTCAGGCATTTGGAATTTTCTCCCAAGGATGAACCAGACTTGTGGAGGTCTACAATTGTTTTGTGAGGTCTTGGCTGATTTCTTTTGATTTTCCCATGATGTCAAGCAAAGAGGCACTGAGTTTGAAGGTAGGCCTTGAAATACATCCACAGGTACACCTCCAATTGACTCAAATGATGTCAATTAGCCAATCAGAAGCTTCTAAATCCATGACATTATTTTCTGGAATTTTCCAAGCTGTTTAAAGGCACAGTCAACTTAGTGTATGTAAACTCCTGACCCACTGGAATTGTGATACAGTGAATTATAAGTGAAATAGTCTGTCTGTAAACAATTGTTGGAAAAATGACTTGTGTCATGCACAAAGTAGATGTTCTAACCGACTTGCCAAAACTGTAGTTTGGTAACAAGAAATTTGTTGCCAAAACTAGTTTGGTAACAAGACATTTGTGGAGTGGTTGAAAAACAAGTTTTAATGACTCCAACCTAAGTGTATGTAAAATTCCGACTTCAACTGTGCATTAAAAATAATATATATTTTACCTTTATTTAACTAGGCAAGTCAGTTAAGAACAAATTCTTACTTTAAATGACGGCCTAGAAACAGTGGGTTAACTGCCTTGTTCAGGGGCAGAACGACAGATTTTTAACTTGTCAGTTCGGGGTGTCACATGACAAAGAATATAGCATTGGTTATACAGTACCAGTCAAAAGTTTGGACACACCTACTCATTTAAAAAAACATTTTAT
The DNA here is from genome assembly GCF_013265735.2 of Oncorhynchus mykiss. Lineage (NCBI taxonomy): Eukaryota > Metazoa > Chordata > Actinopteri > Salmoniformes > Salmonidae > Oncorhynchus > Oncorhynchus mykiss. The sequence continues at coordinate 15,251,759 of NC_048578.1, forward strand.
TTATCCAGGTAGGCTAGTTTAGAACAAGTTCTCATTTAAAACTGCGACCTGGCCAAGATAAAGCAAAGCATTGCGACACAAAAAACAACACAGTTACACATGGAATAAACAAACATACAGTAAATAACACAATAGGAAAAAGGTATGTATACAGTGTGTGCAAATGAGGTAAGATAAGGGAGGTAAGGCAATAAATAGGCCATAGTGGCAAAATAATTACAAATTAGAAATTAAACACTGGAGTGATAGATGTACAGAAGATGAATGTGAAAGTAGAGATAGTGGGGTGCAAAGGAGCAAAAAAATAAAAAAAATATATCTAACTGTATGGGGGTGAGGTAGTTGGATGGACTATTTACAGATGGGCTATGTGCAGGTGCAGTGATCTGCTCTGATAGCTGGTGCTTAAAGTTAGTGAGGGAGATATGTCTCCAGCTTCAGTGATTTTTGCAATTCGTTCCAGTCTTTGGCAGCAGAGAACTGGAAGGAAGGCGGCCAAATGAAGACTTGGCTTTGGGGGTGACCAGTGAAATATACCTGTTGGAGCGCATGCTACGGGTGGGTGCTGCTATGGTGACCAGTGAGCTGAGACGGCGGGGCTTCACCAAGCAAAGACTTATAGATGACCTGGAGCCAGTGGGTTTGGCGACGAATATGATGCAAGGGCCAGCCAACGAGAGCATACAGGTCGCAGTGGTGGGTTGTATATGGGGCTTTGGTGACAAAAACGGATGGCACTGTGATAGGCTGCATCCAATTTGCTGAGTAGAGTGCTGGAGGCTATTTTGTAAATGACATCGCCAAAGTCAATGATCGGTAGGATAGTCAGTTTTACGAGGGTATGTTTGGCAGCATGAGTGAAGGATGCTTTGTTGCGAAATAGGAAGCCGATTCTAGATTTAATTTTGGATTGGAGATGCTTAATGTGAGTCTGGAAGGAGAGTTTACAATCTAACCAGACACCTAGGTATTTGTAGTTGTCCACATATTCTAAGTCAGAACCGGACGGGCGGGCAGCGATCGGTTGAAGAGCATGCATTTAGTTTTTCTTGCATTTAAGAGCAGATGGAGGCCACGGAAGTAGAGTTGTATTGCATTGAAGCTCTTCTGGAGGTTAGTTAACACAGTGTCCAAAGAAGGGCCAGAAGTATACAGAACGTTGTCATCTGCATAGAGGTGGATCAGAGAATCACCAGCAGCAAGAGCGACATCGTTGATGTATGCAGAGAAAAGAGTCGGCCCGAGAATTGAACCCCGTGGCACCCCCATAGAGACTGCCAGCGGTCCGGACAACAGGCTCTCCGATTTGACACACTGAACTTTGTCTGAGAAGTAGTTGGTGAACCAGGCAAGGCAGTCATTTGAGAAACCAAGGCTGTTGAGTCTGCCGATAAGAATGTGGTGATTGACAGAGTCGAAAGCCTTGGCCAGGTTGATGAATACAGCTGCACAGTCTTGTCTCTTATCGATTGCGGTTAATATATCGTTTAGGACCTTGAGCGTGGCTGAGGTGTACCCATGACCAGCTCGGAAACCTGATTGCATTGCAGAGACGGTGGGATTCGAAATGGTTGGTGATCTGTTTGTTAACTTGGCTTTCGAAGACCTTAGAAAGGCAGGTTAGAATAGATATAGGTCTGTAGCAGTTTGAGTCTAGAGTGTCTCCCCCTTTGAAGAGGGGGGTGACCGCAGCTGCTTTCCAATCTTTGGGAATCTCAGACAACACGAAAGAGAGGTTGAACAGGCTAGTAATAGGGGTTGCAACAATTTTTGCAGATACTTTTAGAAAGAGGGTCCAGATTGTATAGCCCGGCTGATTTGTAGGGGTCCAGATTTTTCAGCCCTTTCAGAACATCAGCTATCTGGATTTGGGTGAAGGAGAAATGGGGAGGCTTGGGCAAGTTGCTGTGGGGGGGTACAGGGCTGTTGACCGGGGTAGGGGTAGCCATGTGGAAAGCATGGCCAGCCGTAGAAAATGTCTCAATCATCGTGGATTTATCGTTGGTGACAGTGTTTCCTAGCCTCGGTGCAGTGGGCATCTGGGAGGAGGGGCTCTTATTCTCTATGGACTTTACAGTGTCCCAGAACTTTTTAGAGTTTGTGCTACAGGATGCACATTTCTGTTTGAAAAAGCTAGCCTTTGCTCTCCTAACTGCCTGAGTATATTGGTTCCTAATTTCCCTGAAAAGTTGCATATTGCGGGGGCTATTCGATGCTAATGCAGTACGCCACAGGATGTTTTTGTGCTGGTCAAGTGCAGTCAGGTCTGGAGTGAACCAAGGGCTATATCTGTTCCTGGTTCTAAATTTTTTGAATGGGGCATGCTTATTTAAGATGGTGAGGTAAGCACTGTTAAAGATTAACCAAGCATCCTCTACTGACGGGATGAGGTCAATATCCTTCCAGGTTACCCAAGCCAGGTGGATTAGAAAGGCCTGCTCGCTGAAGTGTTTTAGGGAGCGTTTGACAGTGATGAGGGGTGGTCGTTTGACTGCAGACCCATTGCGGACGCAGGCAATGAGGCAGTGATCGCTAAGATCCTGGTTGAAGACAGCAGAGGTGTATTTGGAGGGCAGGTTGGTTAGGATCATATCTAGGGTGCCCGTGTTTACGGATTTGTACCTAGTACAACCCCAAATGAGATTGAGGGCATCAAGCTTAGATTGTAGCACGGCCGGGGTGTTAAACATGTCCCAGTTTAGGTCACCTGACAGCACAAGCTCTGAAGATAGATGGGGGGCAATCAATTCACATATGGTGTCCATGGCACAGCTGGGGGCAGAAGGTGGTCTATAGCAAGTGGCAACGGTGAGAGGCTTGTTTCTGGAGAGGTGGATTTTTAAAAGTAGAAGCTCGAATTGTTTGGGCACAGACCTGGATAGTAAGACAGAACTCTGCAGGCTATCTCTGCAGTAGATTGCCACTCTGCCCCCTCTTGTCGGAAAATGTTATAGTTAGGAATGGACATTTCTGGGTTTTTGATGGCCTTCCTAAGCCAGCAATCAGACATGACTAGGACATCTGGGTTGGCAGAGTGTGCTAAAGCAGTGAATATAACAAACTTAGGGAGGAGCCTCCTAATGTTAACATGCATGAAACCAAGGCTTTTACGGTTATAGAAGTCAACAAATGAGAGTACCTGGGGAATCAGAGTGGAGCTAGGCACTGCAGGGCCTGGATTAACCTCTACGTCACCAGAGGAACAGAGGAGGAGTAGGTTAAGGGTACGGCTAAAGGCTATAAGAACTGGTCGTCTAGTACATTCGGAGCAGAGAGTGAAAGGAGCAGGTTTCAGTGAGCGGTATAATAGATTCAAGACATAATGTACAGACAAGGGTATGGTAGGATGTGAATACAGTGGAGGTAAACCTAGGCATTGAGTGACGATGAGAGAGGTTTTGTCTCTAGAGGCACCATTTAAGCCAGGTGCGGTCACCGCATGTGTGGGAGGTGGAACGAAAGGGTTAGCTAAGGCATATTGAGCAGGGCTGAAGGCTCTACAGTGAAATAAGACAATAATCAATAAGCAAAACAGCAATAGACAAGGCATATTGACATTAGGGAGAGGCATGCGTAGCCGAGTGATCATAGGGTCCAGTGAGTAGTTAGGCGGGCTGGAGACACAGCGATTCAGACAGCTAGTGGGCCGAGGCTAGCAGGCTATCAGAAGGACCTTAGAGGGAAGTCTGTTGTAGCCCCCTCGTGCGGTTAGGTCAGTCATGTGGCGGCAGGGTAGCCTAGTGGTTAGAGCGCTAGTAACCGGAAGGTTGCAAGTTCAAATCCCAGAGCTGCCAAGGTACAAATCTGTCGTTCTGCCCCTGAACAGGCAGTTAACCCACTGTTCCTAGGGCGGCATTGAAAATAAGAATTTGTTCTTAACTGACTTGCCTAGTTAAATAAAGGTAAAATAAAAAAATTAAAAATGATGGATCAGCAGGGCTCTGTATAGTAAAAGGGTTCAGGCTAGAGGTCGACCTATTATGATTTTTCAACGCCGATACCGATTATTGGAGGACCAAAAAAGCTGATACCGATTAATCGGCCGATTTTTTTATTTGTAATAATGACAATTACAACAATACTGTGTTGAACACTTATTTTAACGTAATATAATACATCAATAAAATAATGGTTTAAATAATGCAAAAACAAAGTGTTGGAGAAGAACGTAAAAGTGCAATATGTACTATGTAAGAAAGCTAACGTTTCAGTTCCTTGCTCAGAACATGAGAACATATGATAGCTGGTGGTTCCTTTTAACATGAGTCTTCAATATTCCCAGGTAAGAAGTTTTTTGGTTGTAGTTATTATAAGAATTATAGGACTATTTCCCTCTATACCATTTGTATTTCATTAACCTTTGACTATTGGATATTCTTATAGGCACTATAGTATTGCCAGTGTAACAGTATAGCTTCCGTCCCTCTCCTCGCTCCTCCCTGGGCACGAACCAGCAACACAACGACAACAGCCACCATCAAAGCAGCGTTACCCATGCAGAGCAAGGGGAACAACTACTAGAAGGCTCAGAGCGAGTGACGTTTGAAACGCTATTAGCGCCCGCTAACTAGCTAGCCATTTCACATCGGTTACACCAGCCTAATCTGGTGACACAATTTCACCTGGTTAATATTGCCTGCTAACCTGGATTTCTTTTAGCTAAATATGCAGGTTTAAAAATATATACTTCTGTGTATTGATTTTAAGAAAGGCATTGATGTTTATGGTTAGGTACACGTTGAAGCAAGGACAGTCCTTTTTCGCGAATATGCACCGCATCGATTATATGTAGCGCAGGACACGCTAGATAAACTAGTAACATCATCAACCATGTGTAGTTAACTAGTGATTATGATTGATTGATTGTTTTTTATAAGATAAGTTTAATGCTAGCTAGCAACTTACCTTGGCTTACTGCATTCGTGTAACAGGCAGGCTCCTCGTGGAGTGCAATGAGAGGCAGGTGGTTAGAGCGTTGGACTAGTTAACTGTAAGGTTGCAAGATTGAATCCCCGAGCTAACAAGGTAAAAATCTGTCGTTCTGCCCCTGAACAAGGCAGTTAATCCACCGCTCCTAGGCCGTCATTGAAAATAAGAATGTTCTTAACTGACTTTCCTAGTTAAATAAAGATTAAGTAAAGGTGTAAAAAGAAAAAAAAAATTGGTCAAATCGGTGTCCAAAAATACAGAGTTCCGATTGTTATGAAAACTTTAAATCGGCCCTAATTAATCGGCCATTCTGATTAATCGGTCGACCTTTACTAGGGACATGTCAGTCGTGAACACAAACTTTGAGGAAATTATAGGCCTGTTCCGTGTATTCAACAGCTGAGGTGGGAGCTATGGCTTTTTTTTCGTACTGTTCCTACCATCATCAGCTTCCTGTTGAGAAGCTCCTGTCCCAGCTTGTGCGAAATAAAAAAGTTAGCGCATGTGATGTTTAAGCCATGGAGTCCCTGTGTCATGTCCAGGACAACCCACAATCTTTGGTACTTCTCAGGGGCTCCTTCATCTGGCTTCTCCGTATACACTTTCAAGTTCCACGCATATGATGAAGCAGCATCACAGGCAGCCCAGATCTTGATTCCATATTTTGAGGGTTTAGACGGTATGTACTGCCTGAAAGGGCAGCGCCCCTAAATTACATAAGCTGCTCATCAACAATAATGTTGGGCCCAGGGTTGAAAAAAGGGGAAGGCGGTCCACCCACTTGTCCCACACTGACCTGATTGCAGCTAGCTTGTTTCTCTGCTGCTGAGCTGGTCTGGTGTCTCGGTTATCGAAGCAGATAATCCTGGAAATATTGTGTACATTTTCCTGAGACATTGTTGCACGGAAAAGTTCTCTGCCACTTTCTGCATCCCACAGGGATTCTGTGGATTCCCCATTGGATCTGAAAACACCAGCATGGATAAGAACCCCAAAGTATGCATGTAAATTAGTTTGGTCCATCTCCTTACATCTCTCTCCAAAAACACGCCTCTCCAAATTAGTGCAGTGCAGAATGATTTTCTGGATAGTGTCTATGATGAACAGTTCAGAAGAACACTTTATGTCCTGCACATGAGTAACCGCCATCTGCGTCAGCCATGTCACATTGGCAGCCATGCGGCGCGGCTCCATATTGCTGTTCCTGAAGGCTGCTGATGAGCTGGTTGCTGACGGGTTGGTCTTGGGGCTGGCTGCTGAAGGGCTGGTCCTGGGGCTGGCTGAGGGTCAATCTCATCCTCTTCTTCCAACTCATTGTCAGACTCCGAATTGACAGAGAGATGATCCTCATATTCGGAAAATTCTTAATCTTCCAAAGTGGAAGACGCTCCTTCCACACTAGCTTCTTTCTCTGCAAAAATTATTTCTAAGGCCCCCTGAGCAGAGATTATTTTTTGCCATACTGATTGATTGTGGTACGGAGCCACACGAGCAAAGCTATTTATTTGTTGTGTCCCTCCCCCAATTTTAACCTGGATGGGGTAGAAAATAATGCATTTTTTACAATGTATCGAAATAATGTATTGTAATAACATTGTGCAGGTTCCCGCAAGACGTTGTGTAGTTTCACACACTACGAAGGGTAAAGAGTGCGAGAGAAGCGGGAGACAGGCAGACAGGCAGGGAGACAGACAGTCAGACAGGCAGGGAGACAGACAGACAGGCAGACAGGCAGGGAGACAGACAGACAGGCAGACAGGCAGGGAGACAGACAAGTTCTTGGTGCTCTGTTGAAACAGCAGGCCCAGGGAGGAGGAAGACAGAGTGAAGGCAAACCTTTTTGTTTCATTTTACTTGTTTTCACCTACACTCACACTTTTCCAAATGTTTATTACCCCAGGGTCCATTTGTAATATAATATAAATGTGTATGGGGGTGCACAGTGTGCACTCAATGAAAATATGTTATTTTACATGTTCTTCACAGAAAATGAGCCAAGGCCAATGAGTCTCAGGTTGAAAAAAATATGTTTATTTTAGTAAACATTGAAAATGAGTCCCACAGACCTGAACACCACACAGTGGTTAAAGTAATGATGGACTTCCTTTCTCTTTGCTTATTTGAGCTGTTCTCGCCATACTTTGAACTTGGTATTTGACCAAATAGGGCTATCTTCTGTAAAGCACCCCTACCTTGTCACAACACAACTGATTGGCTCAAACACATTAAGAAGGAAAACAAATCCACAAATGAACTGTTAACAAGGCACACCTGTTAATTGAAATGACTACCTCATGGAGCTGGTTGAGAGAATTCCAAGAGTGTGCAAAGCTTTCATCAAGGCAAAGGGTGGCTACTTTGAAGAATCTGAAATTTAAAATATATTTTGATTTGTTTAACACTTTTTTGGTTACTACGTGATTCCAAGTGTTTTTTTCAATTGTTTTGATGTCTTCACTATTCTACAATGTAGAAAATAGTAAAGATAAAGAAAAACCCTGGAATTAGTAGGTAGGTGTGTCCAAACTTTTGACTGGTACTGTATATAATGCTGGCTGGGATCACATCAACTCTGACAACAGTCCCCAACAGAGGGAAGTCCAGTCATTTCAAATGAAGAAGTCTGGCTCTGCAGGGACAAGGTTGCATAGCCATTGCGTTTGCCATGCAGCCATTTATTGGAAGGTGATTTAAAAATTATTTTGTGGCGTTGTTAACACAGAAATATAACATTTATGGACCACTCTTGTCTAGAATAGAGGACAATCTCAGAAAGTGAGCTCACCTGACCTGAGACACTGTCTTAACAATTATCTATCTACAATTATGAACTGGGTGGTTCAAGCCCTGAATGCTGTTTGACATTCCGGGCTCGAATACCACAGGTATGATAAAACATGTATTTTTACTGCTCTAATTACGTTGGTAACCAATTTATAATAGCAGTAAGGCACCTTGGGTGTTTGTGGTACAGTATATTGCCAACATACCACGGCTTAGGGCTGAATAACATACAGCTGACGGGTTATACACTGTATCAACAGGATAGAACAGCAGCCTCTGGTAAGACAAGGGGTGACGGTCTATGTATATTTGTAAACAACAGCTGGTGCACGATATCTAAGGAAGTTTCAAGGTTTTTCTCGCCTGAGGTAGAGTATCTCATGATAAGCTGTAGACCACACTATCTACATAGAGAGTTTTCATCTATATTCTTCGTAGCTGTCTATTTACCTCAACAAACCGATGCTTGCACTAAGACCGCACTCAATGAGCTGTATACGGCCATAAGCAAACAGGAAAACGCTCATCCAGAGGCAGCGCTCCTAGTGGCCAGGACTTTAATGCAGGGAAACTTAAATCAGTTTTACCTAATTTCTACCAGCATGTTAAATGTGCAACCAGAGGGGAAAAACTCTAGACCATCTTTACTCCACACACAGAGACGCGTACAAAGCTCTCCCTCGCCCTCCATTTGTCAAATCTGACCATAATTCTATCCTCCTGATTCCTGCTTACAAGCAACAATTAAAGCAGGAAGCACCAGTGACTCGGCCTATAAAAAAGTGGTCAGATGAATCAGATGCTAAGCTATAGGACTGTTTTGCTAGCACAGACTGGAATATGTCCCGGGATTCTTCCGATGGCATTGAGGAGTACACTACATCAGTCACTGGCTTAATCAATAAGTGCATCGATGATGTCGTCCCCACAGAGACTGTACGTACATACCCCAACCAGAAGCCATAAACTACAGGCAACATCCGCACTGAGCTAAAGGGTAGAGCTGCCGCTTTCAAGGAGCAGGACTCTAACCCGGAAGCTTATAAGAAATCCCGCTATGCCCTCCGACAAACCATCAAACAGGCAAAGCGTCAAGACAGGACTAAGATCGAATTGCACTACAACGGCTCCGACGCGCGTCGGTTGTGGCAGAGCTTGCAAACTATTACAGACTACAAAGGGAAGCACAGCTGAGAGCTTCCCAGTGACACGAGACAAGCTAAATTACTGATAAGCTAAATTACTTCTACGCTCGCTTCGAGGCAAGTGTCATGACTGTCCTGACCAGGTCAGATTACAGGAGACCACATCCCTACAGATTATCGCTCAACCCCAACAGAGGAGGAGAGATCTAGGGGTCTGAAGATGTGGGGGTTTTATGACCCCTCACGCCCCTGGTAAATCTCAGGCCACAGACAAATTCCTTTGTCCTGTTACTATGGAGAACCAGCCTCAGAACATTAAACATGAAATAAAAGGACTTTGGAACATTGGTTTCCGTCAGCCACAATGGTGGTCATGACGATAGATGGAATATGAAAATGTATGTCATTTTTGTTTTGTTATTAAAGGTTAATAGATGACGTTATTACGAAAACATTGTAACGTGAAGAGTTTTCCTAGTATATGTTTGATGTTTATACATTGTACGTTGTGTGGAAAATGTCCAAATCAAAGGGAATGTTTTGGTAAAGATGAAATGTTAAGTTAGTTGTCTAAAATTGGATTTGAGTAAAATGTAGACCTTGCCTCATTAACTTGGTACGCCCAGAGAATTGCCCTAAAGGCGGTTACGCCCACTTCTGACCCAAGGGTATAAAACCTGTGAGTATAGAATTTACAAACAAGACTACGTGACCCAAGCTGCAGCCAAGGTCTAAAAAGTAAACAAACCCAAAACGTAACGCAAGTTTGAAGACAAAGAAATATTTTTCTACCCAAGCTACGGATGAGTAGTTGTGTCTAAGCGGGTGAATTCAAGTCGAACCACCTAGCCTCCATCTCCCATCGAATCGTGGCATCTACACTGTTTCATTCCAACGCTGTGAGCTCTGAGCTACAGAGTTGTCTGTCCTCAGAAGACCCCTTCCAGAGCAAGGGTGAGGGAACAGACTCCTAAGCCAAAAGGACACTGACATCGGGAGGACGATCAGAGAGGTGCGCCGGAGTAGTGCGTCATCGAGCAGCGTGAACGGTCCCCTGAACGGCCTGCGCAGAGAATCCTCTGAAATCTTCCTCACGTAATTACATCATTATATTCTGACCCATAAGAGCGGCAGTTTGGGGCAAGGCTAGGGTTAGAATAGCATAGCTGACAAATTCACCCAAAAGTATATTTCTCTCGTGTACTTTATTTTTCCTCTCTCTCTTTGAAATTCCCATTTTAGGTAACACGCACCATAGTGTGTTGGCCCGTTATACTAAGTTCTAATCAATAGCCTATAATGTGTTTTGTCTATGTGTATCTTTTATCATCATTTTAGCTTTCTCGTAAATAAATATTCAACTAAGATTGGTGTGGTACGAACTCATTGGTGAGACCCGGGTCCGTGCAGATTCACGGACTATACGACGTTCGGAACGAGATTGTAGAGGTAACTGGTTAATTAGCGGCTGTTGTAAAATCGATATTCTGATATTCTTTGAGTTAATTTGGGGAATAGAAACTCAGGTTAATGAGTTAATAATTGCTTGATTCAGTTAATCACGCAATTAGAAACTTGTAATCATTCGATAGGGTTCGCTCTCCGCAGCCGATGTGAGTAAGACCTTTAAACAGGTCAACATTCACAAGGCCGCAGGGCCAGACGGATTACCAGGACGTGTACTCCGAGCATGGGCTGACCAACTGGTAAGTGTCTTCACTGACATTTTCAAACTCTCCCTGTCCGAGTCTGTAATACCAACATGTTTCAAGCCAACCACCATAGTCCCTGTGCCCAAGAACACTAAGGTAACCTGTCTAAATGACTACCGACCCGTAGCACTCACGTCTGTAGCCATGAAGTGCTTTGAAAGGCTGGTTATGGCTCACATCAACACCATTATCCCAGAAACCCTAGACCCATTCCAATTTGCATATCGCCCCAACAGATCCACAGATTATTCAATCTCTACTGCTCTCCACACTGCCCTTTCCCACCTGGACAAAAGGAGCACCTATGTGAGAATGCTATTCATTGACTACAGCTCAGCGTTCAACACCATAGTGCCCTCATCACTAAGCTAAGGACCCTGGGACTAAACACCTCCCTCTGCAACTGGAACCTGGACTTACTGACGGGCCATCCCCAGGTGGTAAGGGTAGGCAACAACACATCCGCCACGCTGATCCTCAACACGGGGGCCCCTTAGGGGTGCATGCTCAGTCCCCTCCTGTACTCTCTGTTCACTCATGACTGCACGGCCAGGCACGACTCCAACACCATCATTAAGTTTGCTGATGACACAACTGTAGTAGACCTGATCACCAACAACGACGAGCCAGCCTAAAGGGAGGAGGTCAGAGACCTGACCGTGTGGTGCAAGAACAACAACCTCTCTCTCAATGTGATCAAGACAAAGGAGATGATTGTGGACTACAGGAAAAGGAGGACCAAGCACGCCCCCATTCTCATCGACTGTAGTGGAGCAGCTTGAGAGCTTCAAGTTCCTTGGCGTCCACATCACCAACAAACTATTATGGTCCAAGCACACCAAGACAGTCATGAAGTGGGCACGACAAAACCTATTCCTCCTCAGAAGACTAAAAAGGTTCTACAGCTGCACTGTCGACAGCATCCTGACTGGTTGCATCACTGCCTCGTATGGTGACTGCTCGGCCTCCGACTGCAAGGCACTACAGAGGGTAGTGCGTACGGCCCAGTACATCACTGGGGCCAAGCTTTCTACCATCCAGGACCTCTTTACCAGGTGGTGTCAGAGGAAGGCCCTAAAAATTGTTAAAGACTCCAGCCATCCTAGTCATAGACTGTTCTCTCTGCTACCGCACGGCAAGCGGTACCGGAGCGCCAAGTCTAGGTCCAAGAGGCTTCTCAATAGCTTCTACCCCGAAGCCATGAGACTCTTGAACATCTAATCAAATGGCTACCCAGACTATTTACATTGCCCCCCCCACCCTCTTTTACACTGCTGCCACTTTCTGTTTATTATCTATGCATAGTCACTTTAATAACTCTACCTACATGTACATATTTTAATTCCCTTGACAAACCGATGCCCCTTAGCCGTGGTATATTGGCCATATACCACACCCCGCGGGCCTTATTGTTTAAATATGACCCATATTATTTAGAATATGGGTCATAAATCAATTACGATTCCAATTCATCACTTTGGAACGGTCACCACTTGGTGGCAGTAATGTCCATGGCTTACTTCAAAGCATGCTTCACGTCACTATGAATTGATTGTCCTTTACCTGTACAGGAGCTACAACCTTCCATCCGTGAGCTATGAGGATAATTTCCCCAAGTCAGTGTGTCTGTCCTGTAGGTAGTGAGAGCAACATGATGATGTGTAACTTTATGGTCCGAGGAGAGACTTGGAGGCACGTGGAAATCCCCCTGCTGTGCTTGACTTGAATTCCAGGCCAGGGTTTGACTTCATTGCAGCCTGGAGATACAAAAGAAAACATTAAATTATCCCGCACTCTTATGTTATGGAACGTGACATTACTGGACACATTTGTGACAATCTGTGAGGGGACACCATGGGCATCTGACCAGCACTGACCATCACTGTTCATATCTGATATCTATTCTTTGTGCTTTTCTGCACTACTGGATGGACTGGGTGTGGGACAGTAGGGATGCAGAGGATGTGTCGTTTCTGCAGAACAGTAGAGTACTGAGTGGTCCTCAGCCATCTGTCCTTAGATCACTGTAGCCTAGTGGTTAGAGCATTGTGCCAGTAACCGAAAGTTTGCTAAATCGAATCCCTGAGCTGACAAGGTAAAAGTCTATTGTCCTGCCCCTAAACAAGGCAGTTAACCCACTGTTCCTAGGCTGTCATTGTAAATAAGAATTTGTTCTGAACTGACATGCCTGGTTAAATAAAGGTTAAAAAAAATACAAAACATGTTCTTCCATCCTGCTCCTGTGGACCTGTAGCCTAGTCCCAGCCTTGTACTAACACACCTGATTCTGATTCAAGCTATCAAGGGCTTTTGTTAATGATTGGATTAGTTGAATTGTGTGTTAGTGCAAATGCTTACGCCTAGTTAAACTGTAATTGAATTGGAATTGAATTGACCTCACCTTTGCAGCCACCTCTGGCAGACTCCAGAGCCACGTACGGCACCCGAGGGCCTTATGTCAGTAGCTCACGTACGGCACCCGAGGGCCTTATGTCAGTAGCTCACGTACGGCACCCGAGGGCCTTATGTCAGTAGCTCACGTACGGCACCCGAGGGCCTTATGTCAGTAGCTCACGTACGGCACCCGAGGGCCTTATGTCAGTAGCTCACGTACGGCACCCGAGGGCCTTATGTCAGTAGCTCACGTACGGCACCCGAGGGACTTATGTCAGTAGCTGAGGTCAACTAGAGATTTCTTCTCTTAGAAGTATTGCTATTTCCGTACTACTGTACGCAGGCAGACTGACATAGCTTACATTTAACCTCTTACTGATTCGTATTGGCTGCATATTTCACTCAGGCTGACTTGCTCTCAGAGACATGTTCTCTTCCAGCTCAGAGACATGCTATCAGTAGCCTTCTCCTCTCCCAGCTCAGAGACATGCTATCAGTAGCCTTCTCCTCTCCCAGCTCAGAGACATGCTATTAGTAGCCTTCTCCTCTCCCAGCTCAGAGACATGCTATCAGTAGCCTTCTCCTCTCCCAGCTCAGAGACATGCTATTAGTAGCCTTCTCCTCTCCCAGCTCAGAGACATGCTATCAGTAGCCTTCTCCTTTCCAAGCTCAAGAGACATGCTATCAGTAGCCTTCTCCTCTCCCAGCTCAGAGACATGCTATCAGTAGCCTTCTCCTCTCCCAGCTCAGAGACATGCTATCAGTAGCCTTCTCCTCTCCCAGCTCAGAGACATGCTATTAGTAGCCTTCTCCTTTCCCAGCCAGCTGGTTGGACATAAAAGTATGATAGGGACCCCTGACTATAATCACGATGCTCTGACAACAGTACTGCAGAACATATTTAGTGCTGCAACAATGTTAGTGGAGTGTTAGGGGTGCATAGAGGATTACAGCTCTCCTGTCATGCATACAGCCAAGGTGTTGAACTTTTTGTGACTGACAGATTTGAATGTGTGTACGTTGTTGACCATATATCTGTTTCCTCAAGTTAAGGGCACACCAATGGGCTGAGTGTGGGGTCCCACCCTCCCACCCTCATTTCAGACGTGACCTTTCTTTTGAGAAAACAAGGATCTATATTCCAGTAAGTGACAGGTTGGCACATCACCTAGATACAGCTAAATAAACAAACAAGAAAGAAAATCTATGGAACATTTCAAGCATTCATGGAGAGCTTTCAAAATGGAACTGGAACAATGAGTTAGCCTCAGGGGAAAAGTGATCATGTCGGTATGTTTATATTAGACAGAAAGGAAGCCCTCATTGTCATTGTCAGGGATGTATTTTCACAGTAACCACTTTGACAGTACTGTCTCTTGACAATGATTCCTTGGGTATACTTGTTACCTCCACAGATATGAACGTCTTTATAGACCGAAAGCGGACCAAATGATCTCTCAGTTCATCTTTTAGACTGCTAGATCTTGGCCAACACTACATATCCGGGAGTTCTTTGGGAGTAGGGGTTATCCAGTAGGGGTTATCCAACTTCTAAAAACAGACGTTTGGAAGAGATCGTCTGGTGGTGGTGGTGGTGGTGGTGGTGGGGGGGGGGGGGGGGTTCATTGTCTCTTCCTATTAGAGTCCCGGTCCAGTAAAATACAGCGTTGGGTACAGCAATAGGCTGTGGTTATTAATACGAGGGGAGGCGCACTTTGCTCGACAAGCGCCAACACGCGGACGCATTACCTCCACGGCTGGCTATGGCAAAGATGTGTGCTGCATTCCTCTGCCCACAAACCCAGGCTTTTCTCTAACCAACAGAGCAGAGGAAGTAGTTGGGAGATGTCTCACTTTAGAGCAAGATAGTGAGTTCATATGTATTTGTTGTGGACTTGTTCAGTAGTGTCTGTGCTGACTTGTGTTTTTCTCCCTCTTTGGAGCTTGGATAGGAGTGCATGTGATGGACACATTTACCTTTAGCATGTATCCTCTGTCGTTTCATCAGCTTTTGCTCCAGACCTGCTGCTCTTTCTAGTGCTGAGCGATTAGAGCTTTTCGAGGTCGGTTTGTTTTCGGTTTCAATTGTTTTTTTCAACATGAAATCTATTATGAAATGATGACATTCAGAGGTTTATAATGGAACTTCCAAAGCCAAAAATACTGAACATTCAATTGCCAAAACATTCAAAATATTCCATAGTCGCTGTCATGTACACATTGGGTAGACATAAATAGGAAATGACTATGAAATAACACAATATTTCAGTTGTCCATATTACTCGTTTTTTGTTGATGACTATTATTTTTTATTCCTTAAGCCATCATCTCATCTCTGCTTAGGCAGTAGCAGTCAGCCAGCCAGGCCATCTACCGTTATATCTCTGTGCTCCCCATACTGTACTGGCTTTCGTCATCCTATTTAGCTAGGCTAGCCTACCGAAGTACAACATGTTGAAGAGCTATCCGACCAAAACATTTTACTAGTTTCACCGTTAGTGACACACATCAACATGTCCACCTCTGTAGACTTTGACTCTAGAATGAGTGACCCTTCTATTGGTCATGTTGTGAATTCATGCAAATTGTTAGAGTTAAAAAAAAAAAAAAAGCTATTAGCGAACCCATAATGAGTAATATCATGTCGTGAGTGTTTAGAAGTACCCTACAACAGCTCTTTTGAGGATATTATTTTGTTGTAACTGGAATCTGCATGTGGTTACATAGAGTGTCACTGTTTTCAAATGCTAATAACTCCAACTGGAGTGAACACAGGCAAAGGTGATATATGCTATGTAGAAAAGACTTCCAATTCAGAGCTCTCATTTTCCTCATAAAAGTCCCCTGTTGCTTCCCCCCATTTCAGTCCGACCCCAGCACAAGGCTTGGGCTGTAGATTATTTAAGCAGACATTTGGCTAACATGTCTCACTCACAGCAGTGGAGTTGAATAAAGCAATTTGTCAATCCCCAAACACTTCCAAAAATATGATTATATCTGTAATGATTGCAGCCCTCGAGGTGTGAGGCAGTTTACCACTTCAGATGTTGTCTCACTTAAACTGTAATGGAGGAACCTGTAGTCTTTAAAGAATGATGGGAGATTTTTTCAGCTAAAGCGTATCTGCTCTGGAAGCTCTTATTAAGATGAATTGAACCCATTTACAGCTAAACGGTGTGTGACAAGTGCTATATTTTGCTGCCTCACTTTGTGCCAATGTGATTGCTTCTGCACATTGTCTAAGGTACATGTGTCTGTCAACGCACAACCTCTGTAGTTTACATCACAAGGCAAAATATGAAAATACAGCCTATATCACACTAACAGAATCATCTGAACATGTTGAGTTGATCATTTATGTAGAGTACCATGTTTTGAATATTCTTCTTCTAAGATCTATTTTGGGAAACACTTTTATTTAAATGGCTACATATTCATAGTATTATGTATTGTTTCGCAATGTACTGTGTATGTTCAAATACATATTGTTTATTGTTATAGACACGCAGTTTACTCCTCTTGTCCATAATCGCAAGTGTCAACATCACCTCATTAGAACGGTTTGAAGTACAGCAGTTGCTTTTGCTCACAAAATCAAATCAAATCAAATGTGTCACATGCTTCGTAAACAACGGCTATAGACTAACAGTGAAATGCTTACTTACAATGCAGATTGAAAGGAAATTGAGAAAATATAGAAAAGTAATAATGCATTCACAGT
This sequence comes from Oncorhynchus mykiss, assembly GCF_013265735.2. NCBI lineage: Eukaryota > Metazoa > Chordata > Actinopteri > Salmoniformes > Salmonidae > Oncorhynchus > Oncorhynchus mykiss. The sequence goes on from NC_048578.1 coordinate 15,268,444, forward strand.
GAGTAACGATAACACGTCTATACACACGGGGTGCCTGTACTGAGTCGATGTGCAGGGTCACGCGGTAATTGAGGTAGATGTACATATAACTAGGAGTAAAGTGACTAGGCAACAGGAGAGATAATAAACAGTAGCAGCAGCATACTGTGCATTCTGAACGTTTTGTAACCACCAAATCTCTTCCTAGAGCTGGCTAAACTGAGCAATCGAGGGAGAAAGGCCTTGGTCAGGGAGGTGACTAAGAACCTGATGGTCCCTCTGACAGAGCTCCAGAGTTGCTCTGTGGAGATGGGAGAACCTTCCAGAAGGGCAACCATCTATGCAGCACTCCACCAATCAGTCATTTATGGTAGAGTGGCCATATGGAAGCTACTCCTCAGTAAAAGGCACGTGACAGCCTGCTTGGAGTTTGCCAAAAGGCACCTAAACGACTCTCAGAGAAACACCCTGAGAAACAAGATTTTCTGGTCTGATGAAACCAAAATTGAACTCTTTGGCCTGAATGCCAAGCGTCACATCTGGAGGAAACCTGGCACCATCCCTACGGTGAAGCATGGGGGTGGCAGGATCATGCTTTGGGGATGTTTTAAGAGGGAAACTAGTCAGGATCGAGGGAAATATGATAGAAGCAAAATACAGAGAGATCCTTGATGAAAACTTGCTCCAGAGTACTCAGGACCTCGGACAGGGGCGAAGGTTCACCTTCCAACAGGACAACGACCCTAAGCACACTGCCAAGACAACGCAGGAGTGGCTTCGGGACAAGTCTTTGAATGTCTATGAGTGGCCCAGCGAGAGACTAGACCCAATCGAACATCCCTGGAGAGACCTGAAAATAGCTGTGCAGCGACACTCCCCACCCAACCTGACAGAGCTTGAGAGGATCTGCAGAGAAGAATGGGAGAAACTCCCCAAATACAGGTGTGCCAAGATTGTAGTTTCATACCCAAGAAGACTCGAGGCTGTAATTGCTGCCAAAGGTGTATCAACAAAGCACTGAGTAAAGGGTCTGAATACTTATGTAAATGTGATATTTACATTTTGGAGGGGATTGTTTGTAGATTGATGGGGAAAAAACAATTTAATAAATTTTAGAATAAGGCTGTAACATAACAAACTGTGGATAAACTCAAGGGGTCTGAATACTTTCCAAATGCACTGCATGTTTATTTGATTTGATTTATTTCACCTTTATTGAACCAGTTAGGCCAGTTGAGAACAAGTTCTCATTTACAACTGCGACCTGGCCAAGATAAAGCAAAGCAGTGTGACACAAACAACACAGAGTTACACATGGAATAAACAAACGATTAGTCAATAACACAATAGAAAAGTCAATGGATAGTGTGTGCAAAGGAAGTAAGATTAGGGAGATAAGGCAATAAATAGGCCATAGTGGCGAAATAATTACAATTTAGCAATTAAACACTTGAGTGATAGATGTGCAGAAGATGAATGTGCAAGTAGAGATACTGGGGTGCAAAGGAGCAAAAATAAATAAATAACAATATGGGGATGAGGTAGTTGGGTGGGCTATTTACAGATGGGCTATGTTCAGGTGCAGTGATCTGTAAGCTGCTCTGACAGCTGATGCTTAAAGTTAGTGAGGGAGATATGAGTCTCCAGCTTCAGTGATTTTTGCAATTTGTTCCAGTCATTGGCAGCAGAGAATTGTAACAGGAAAGGCTTTGGGGGTGACCAGTGAAATATACCTGCTTGAGCGTGTGCCACAGGTGGGTGCTGCTATGGTGACCAGTGAGCTGAGATAAGGCGGGGCTTTACCTAGCAAAGACTTATAGATGACCTCGAGTCAGTGTGTTTGGCGATGAATATGAAGCAATTGCCGTGCGGTAGCAGAAAGAACAGTCTATGACTTGGGTGGCTGGAGTCTTTTTCAGTGCCTTCCTCTGACACCGCCTGGTTTAGAGGTCCTGGATGACAGGAAGCTTGGCCCCAGTGATGTACTCGGCTGTCCTCACTACCCTCTGTAGCGCTTTGTGGTCGAATGCCAAGCAGTTGCCATACCAAGTGGTGATGCAGCCAGTCAAGATGCTCTCAGTGGTACAGCTGTATAACTTTTTGAGGATCTGAGGGCCCATGCCAAATCTTTTCAGCCTCCTAAGGGGGAATAGGCGTTGTCGTGCCCCGACCAGCTCCACTACAGCCGGGTTTCCCAAAGTTGGTCTTGCCCCCCCGGGTGGTTTTGTTTAATACCCTAGCACTACACAGCTGATCCAAATAACCAACTCATCATCAAGCTTGGATTATTCTAATCAGCTGTGTAGTGCTAGGTCAAAAATTAAATATTCACCCAGGGGCCTCCAGGACCGACTTTGGGAAACCCTACACTACAGCCCCCTCGATGTGAATTGGGGAGTGCCCGGCACGCACCTGGCTTCAAATGCAGTTTTTGGACAGAACATGAACTGATTGTAGCATACGTGTAGCACTTTCTTTGACCAAAGGAAAGACTGTCCTCTTTATGTGTTCTGAACACTCATTAAACAATGGTTCCCCAGACAACTCATCTAGCAGAGAGAACAATTGCTGTTTGGCCCCACTTAATATAACATCTGCACCTTCACATTTTGCTAAGGTAGGAGACAATACAGATCGTCTTGCAAAGAACATTTGCCATTTTATTTATTTTTCAAAGGATTGACTTATAACTGACAGCACCTAACACCCAGGTGTTCAACCTGGACTCAGGGGTAGATGTAACATAGTTAACATAAATCATTGACACGCCAATTAGTATGATATGTTATGTTTCGTATGTTATGTATTACTTTATGGATGTCCATCATCCATTTCATATGATATGTTACAATATGTTACGAAATTTGCTAAATGTATGATATGTTACAATTTCCAATTTGTTGTGGCTAATGTTAGGGTTAAGATTAGGATTAGGACTTTGGTTTAAGGGTTAGGGTTAGCTAACATGCTAAGTAGTTCAAAAGTAGTACAAGTTGCAAAGTAGCTAATTAGCGAAAATGCTAAAGTTGTCCATGATGAGATTTGAACACGTAATCTTTGGGTTGCTAGACATGTTGTATGCCTACCCATTGCCTTAAGTAACCTTCTGTCTTATGAAACCATACCAAATGTAACATATCATGCTAATTTGTGTGTCCCGGATTTACATTTACTAAGTTACGAATAGTCTATGAGACCAGACTAAGGTGTTATTTTACTGCCTATTTAAGCAAAGTTAATTTATCTATTGTTGCAACACTGCTGTGCATACATCTTGACATGCATGCATCACTTTGCCCTTTGCACTTTTATAACTAGTGTTTAGTGAGCTATCATAAAGGAAATCCATTGATGCAGATTTCACAGCTAAAATGTAGGTTATAACAGTGTTTTCCCTCAAAACGAAGAAACTCAAGCAACAGAAACTCCAGAGGTGTCGACCAGTCCAGTATTTTACAGTGGGTGGAGGTATCAGTCTGGACGCCTTTTTTTCATCTTCAATTCTACATCTGGAACGGAACATTTTTTTCCTTCTGCAAATAACCTCTGCAGCTAAAAACCCAGACATGTAGTTAGAGCTGATTGGTCATGGATGGATTTTTCCCCTCTCTCCTTCTCTCTCTTTTCCTCTCTACAAAGCCCAGAGGCTAGTATTTCACTGATTACAGAGTCCCCCCATTTGAATGGCCGTTTGTGTATTGTCAGAACAAAGGGGTGAGGAGGCTCTAAAGAGGTGCTAGACAGGGGAATGGATTGGGCTCAACCATTAGGCTGAGTGGAGTTGCAGGTTGAGGCTAGCTGCAGGGGCACCCTCCTGCGCTGAGGGGGGGTGGGGGGGACTCCTACCTACCGTGGCTGCTGCTATCCCTAAGTAAAGCTACATGGCTAACGGGCGGTCCATCAGAAGGGGCATCTTATTGAACCCTAGTCACACAGATGACCTCGAGGAGTGAAGCGAGACTACTTTCTCAGGACCCACCATTACCTGAGGAAGTATACTCGCCCACCCCACAGTTTAATATCAATTAGTTGGGTTGATCCATTTTGTTGACAGGTTTTGACCTTTAAACACTCACAAAATACTTTTCACCCACTGACTTGAAGGTAAGGACTTCAAATCAAAGTGTTTACCGCCTTAGGTGGGTTGACTAGGTCATGAGGTTGGAGGGCTGTGGTGTGGCATCGACACAGGGGTACAATCTCATGGAAGATTATTTTTGGATGTGTTTTTAATTTGTTGTTTAAGTTCTTAAATTGTTACGCATTTATAGAAACTTCTTACACTGTATGCACAGCTGTATAACAATTTTTTTTAACATGCTTTCCAGTCTTCAAAACTGAAAGCTGGGAGTATGGTTTGAGTTAATGCACTCTGGCCCGGTTCTCCAAGATTTGCAGCATTGTTATCAGGGGCGCAACTTTGTTTTAAGAAGTGAGGGGGACATAATTGTATTATTTGTTTTTTAATCTAGTCGGATAAACACTCCAAACAGCCTACCCGACGCTCGGAGGCGTCCGCATGGTCCTTAAGCACACCGTTGCCTCATTTTGTATCACATTCCAATGATAAAACTGTAGGGGTGGGGGACAAAAATGCAATTTCAGACTGTGGGGTGGACATGTCCCCCCCATCCCCAGTGAAAGTTGCACCCCTGAATGTTATGCCACATTACCAACAACCAGCTCCTTAATTTGGTAATTACAGCAACCCAACATACTATTAAGGGGTCATTTCATTTCGATGTAGAAAAACTTCAAGAGCTGACTTCAAGTGCTTCTACACCTGCATTGGTTGCTGTTTGGGGTTTTAGGCTGGGTTTCTGTACAGCACTTTGAGATATCAGCTGATGTAAGAAGGGCTATATAAATACATTTGATTTGATTTAACAACAAATCAATCATATCACTCAGCATTGGTTTGAAAGCATAAATAAGCGCCCAACATTAGCCTCTGCTGTCCAAGTGACTCTTCATATTCCGCCAAAGATACAAAATGGGTCAGAAAACTAGAAGAATGTGGCTCAAGGACCCGTATTATGAAATTATTGTTTTTACTACATCATGACACTTTTTGGCAGTTGTGTTTTTCACCATCCATTAACCTGGAGCCTGAGAGTAATTGTTCAGAATCATTAAGAGGAGTTAAGTAAGGTGTGCAAATACATCATGAAAACTATAACATGTGTTAGTTAACAACTATCACGAGTGAGCCCTACTGTGTGTTGGTGGTTTTGGACAATTTAAGAACTCTGTTGAACTGAGAGGGGGAAATATCATCATTAGTGTACTGAAGCTAATGAATATGTTAATATGTTCTGCATGTATCGCGTTGCTCTGAGATGATTTGTCGAGGAGCAACAGTTTAATTATCACCTCACACTCACATTACCTCTTTCTCTCTCTCACACACACACTGTGGCCCCCAACTTCAAGGCACACACACCCACACACACTGTGGCCGCCAACTTCAAGGCAAAGCCTAGATGCCGTAAATGACTCCAAGCAAACAACGTGTGATGGGGGACAAATTACAAAATGCTTCCCTTTTCTTCAAGGCGACGCTTCAAGGCTCTCTCTCCTTCTCTTTCAGCGACACTCTTCTGGGCACTGTCTCCATCACCCTATTGCACAGCGAGGTGTCGCGACCCCGTGGTGACCTGCTCCTGACTAGCCAACGTTACGCCGCGGGACTCCGGGGGCCCAGGGCCAAAGAGCCAAGCCAACAGTGTGAAAGGGGCCGCCAATATACTAATGGGGTGGGGTTGATTCCTGGGAGATGAGAGGAAGAGGCTGTCCCCGCCTCTTCACACGCTCGTTGGGCTGTGACTTGGAGTGAAAAGGGTCTGGACGGCTTATACGAGCCACTAGGCCCTCTTCGGCCGTCCCCTCACCTTGAAAATTCAATAGGATGCAGATGCCCCCCGAAACCCCCCACCCGATATGTTCGTGTCGGAGATGAAAGTGGGAAGCGAGGGGGAGAAAGGAGGTGGGGGGTTCTTGCACTAATGTAGTACATTGGGCTTCACTTACAGACACTGCCAAGTTCTTTTGTCAAGCTTAAAGGCCTGCTAGACCCTTTGAACCGCTGGCTCACCGCCCTCGGATAGCTTTTTCCACCCCACCTTTTTTTCCTACCGTCAATGAGATATTCTCCACATTCCTGATGACCGTCTGGACACAGTCTCAGAAACATCTACTGGTAGTGGTGATGGTGGAAAGCCGCAATGCTTTTTGTAGCAAATTCTCATTCGCGGCTGTGGGTTTTAAACCAAGACCTTAAGCTTACCTGCTTGTTCTTTTCTTCACTCAGTCAGTTCAGTAGCTGTGGGTAACCTAATCCTAACTCTTGAGTTGCTGGCTTGACTGCCCATCTCCCCCTCCTCAGAGGGATTGAGACAGCTCCCCATTCATAAAGCTCAACTCTAGTCATTGTCAACCAGCAGGCCCAACCTTCCAACCAATACAATTCTCGATGGTTAGTCACAAATTCTGACCAAACTTCATAGCCCCTTTGTGTAAATGCTAAATGGACTTTCCAATAATAAATCTGACATAAGTCGTAGTTTGTGTGGCTTAATGTGACTGATTAGAGTCAACGGTCAATGTATCCAACCTCCTAGAATAAACGATGGAATGGAAGAGTTACTCCATGTGCCATACATATCTGCTGTAACATGGTTCCACCGTGAAAATGTGCAGGTAAACAGTGTGCAGGAGCTTCTGTTGAAGCTAGCCACAAGTGTCACACAGGTGAGCATATCAAAGACACAGCTCTGTTCACCTTGTGCCATAGCTCTTCCTTAATACTTTCAAGGCATTGTCACAAGCCTGTGCTTTAAAGGTGACGAGTGACTACTCAATGCTGGCTCCTTTGTGCAGTTTCGTAATTATTGTTTATTATGCCTGTGGTTTTAGTCACTTTTCAACCAGCTTCATTTTGGACTGCCAGCCAACGCTTCAAACATAGTCTTTTGTTGATTATAACTTTGGATGTACACCAAATGGATGCCCCAGGTCAATCTAATCATCAGATGTGCACGCATTGTGTGTTTATTTAATGGTTCCTATAATAAATTATTATATTTTGTGCAATTAGGGGTTTTTGAATTCCGTCATTGGAGGATATCGTTTATTACTGGAGTTTGAAATCTGATAGTACACATGCATTGTACATAGGTACAGAATTGCATACTATTTGTTGTAATAGCCTATTTTGGAATTATACTGATTCACACAGTCACCCTTGTTCTTACCAGCTATTCAAAGTGCAATCCACTATAGTTTCAATTGATAGCCCTAACTCTATGGGGAAATTTTAAACGCAATGAGGATGGAATGCTGTAGTTCCCGTTGTAATAGGACAATAAATGAGAATCACACAATGGTCCTAAGTGGCGGGAGGGATGTGGGGTCATTCCACTGCGAGTTCAGAGGGCCTCGTAAACACATTCACACCTCTCTTTCATTTAAATGCAGGATAAGTTATAGCACATTATTGAAAAATCGAGTTCCACAACAACCTGCATTTCAATGCTGTCTGGGAGAGCTAAACCCAATCCACAAACGACGTGGCCTCCAATATAACCACAAAACAAGGGAAGCCGAAAAGTGTAATTGTGTTCTGAAAATACGCCTCAAACACTCTTTCTCATCTCTAGACAAAGGTAATACAACAAAACATCGGCAGATATATATTTAATATCAATCAATATAATTAACTAATTAGTGATGGTTACGCCATTAATAATATTGGAAAATAATATCGGGGGAAAAACGGATTTATGAATCATAAAAAATGTGATTAATTTTGTATATTTTTTAAATCCAGTAGGTCTATTCTCCCAAGTAGGGGTGACAGGTAGGCTAACGATTGAATTGGGCCAGTAACCAAAAGGTCGCTGGTTCGAATCACTGAACCGACTAGGTGAAAAATCTATCGATGTGCCCATGAGCAAGGCACCTAAATCGCGCTGGATAAGAGCGTCTGCTAAATGACTAAAATGTAAAGTAGCTCAGGCCATTTTTTGTGAACTTGAAATAGGACTAAACTTGCATTTAAGGAAATATCCCTTATCGAATTGCTCCAAATGAAATGGATATACAGAACTTTCTAAAGGGTTGAAAACAAGTCATCAATTTGTGAGTCCCTCCTTGTAGCCTACCAACTCCCTCCCAAGCACCATCATTTATGACTAGAGGAAAACATTCTCCAAACTGATGGTCTCTCAAAAATTACCCTATCAGGTGCACACCGCTGACAAGTTTCCACCCACCAACAAAAAAAACTCACTGTGCCCAAATCCTTAGCCGCAGACCCTCTACTGACAGGCATTACACCATCGCCCCTGCTACGAAGGTCTTCCGCTGGGTTTGATTCAGATGTAATATTTATACTCTCTGGATATCACTGACGTTTTATCACAACGTGAGGTATACCCCATAACTTTTTTTAATTTACATTTTCCTATTCAATTTTACGCACTTGTCCCCTTTTGCCCTTTTTCCAATGTGGAGTCGGAAGATTAACATGATCCATGCAAAGTGTAGATATCCCCAGGTACGCACGGAATTGAAATACATCTGATCTTTGGAGCAGCACCTTTGGGAGCAAAGAGGGTGCGCGCAATGGATTTTTAAACAAGGGAAAATATACTAAGCAATGGTTGCAAATTGAATATTTCGGCGCCCAGCAAGATACCACTGTCTACACAGCCCGTGAGAGCGGAGCGAGGAGATTTGGAGGGGGACAGGAAACAATAGGCTATATTTTTCCCCTGGATCATTTTTTTTTTACAAGGAAGCACCTAATGTTGCATTCAGTGACATTGTTGCACTCCAGTTGTTTATCATTACACTGGGATTCAAAGGCACCTCCGGAATTGTTCGCGTAGTGGACGCTGGCGGGTCTATCCTCTACTTCTCTCGGGGCTTTAACACTGTGGAAACAGGTGTATTTCAGCAAGTCAAGATGTATCTTCTGCCTTCGAGGTTCATATACCTGTAAGGATTCCATCTTTCTATTCCTTTCGTTTCTCAAAACACGTACATTCTTACCAATAGAAGTCGCTAAAAGCTAGTTACTACCCTTGTCATCCATTTAGGCTATAGTGTTTATATTTAATGTTATTGCTTGTGAGTAACCCCCTCCTCCCCTTCTCTCTCCAGGTGTTTACATTTTCTGGTCCTCTATTTCCAGCTCCAGGTAGGTTGATTCGATTGCTCAGTTTTTGGACAGTGTGTGTGTGTGTGTGTGTGTGATTTTGCGGCACCCATTCTGGATTTATTATGAACAAATCGTTATCATATAATTGGATACTTGCAAACTGGAAAATACTGTGGTTAGGCGCGCTGGTTCTTTTTCTGAGCTTTGTCTTATTACTTTTTAATATGACTTTAAATACATAAGATTAACACAATTCCCTAATTAAAGTTGTATTGTTCATTTCATAAAAATACAAGCATGGTAACTCTACCCTTGTTTAAACATGACATGTATGGTAGGGAAATAGGTTTGTAATGTAGAAGAAACGACACTACTGCGTACCTTACTCTAATGAACGAGGAGTCCTCGAGTGCATCAGATAAGCGCACAGCGCACCATTGAGCCAGGCAACTAGCGTTGAGGCATGGAAAAAACTGACATGTAGCCTGAAGAAATTTAAAGACATTTAGATCGGGATCATTTGTGATTTTGATCATTTTCAGTGTCGTGGATCTATTCGGTAATAATATAAACTCCACGAATCGCGCGCCTTTTTCGCATGCGATTGATTTGTTAAATTGGTTGTCTGTAGCCTACCTTTCATGCAATACTCAAGTCAAAATTAACATGATGTATTATTATGTAAAGTAACATTCTGCACGGTGTTAGATTCAATTTCTTAACTGTAGCTTAATATTAACAATTCATGTATTTCCGTTTTGGGCATGCTTGTAGGCTATTGGTTATTGTTTGTTCATGATATGTGACATATGAACATGAATGTAAAACATCTAGACATTTGACATTATGTATTTGGGTTAAATTAATGTCAGATATAAAGGGTAGTTAGGAAACCACCATGTTATATTGCTGGATACAGTGAGAGGCAGTGGTTAGCCCACATCCTGCTTCCATGCCTCTGTTGTTGGGGTAGTTTTATAGTCTAGTCAGTATCATATACCGAGGTGATGCCAATCAAACCTCTCCAGGATTACAGAGAACTACTAGAATTGTTTCACCTTCTTCACCCTGTCTCCAATTTAAAGCATATGTGAAAAAAAATAAAAAATATTGCTTCTATTTATACAGGGCTAAGTAATTACATACAATTCACCCAATCCTTTCCCCTCTGATTGACGTGATAAGATGTCATGAAATCTAGCTTCTTAAAAAATACTTTGGATTTCAAAAAAAAAGAACACTCATGCCAACCTAATTATTTATGAAGAGGCCAATCCATCCAATGAGGCAGCAATAGACGAAGACAGAGAGTAGAATCCCCCCTTTTACCTCTTGGATTTCACATCTCTGTCAGAGACACAACATCTCTGTCAGAGATGTTCCTTAATAAATGTGTCAAGGGATCATGATTACAAAACCTGGCATTCCCATTTCATAATAAAAGGGGACATTTTACAAAGACACCAATAAAAAACGAGGCACAACTGGGTAATGTGAGGGTTTGTGCTCTGATTGTTCCAAAGGAATTGGGACAAACAATGCTAGTGTTACTGTCTGATTTCGCCCCTGTCCTAGATAGTAATACAATACTAGTGTTTAAATTCTGATATAGTTCTTGCTTTGTATGACTAATTACTTCTGTAATTAAGATGTAGGCCAGAAGGAAGTCTCATAGAGGCTTTGCTAAAGACAAAATCCTCTAGATAGACCAATACAATTATGTAGCACAACCTTGATGGCAGGTAGACTGTGTTATGCAGATAATAAAGCGTATCTGAGATGCAAGGGGGCTAAGCTTCCCAGTGAAGATGGTGCCAGACTTTTGAAGTTTCAACCATATCCATTTTCGGGCCGTCTTTGAAAAGGGAGACGGCTCGATAAAAAATGTTGTCGATTGCATTAACCTCAGCCCTCTGCAGAGGCTTGCCTTTTTTCCTCGATGTGAAATGCAACTGTCTACAAAACAAACCTTTATGTTTGTTTAGAGATGGAGAGATTTGGCACAAATCCCTCAGCAGTAGTTATCCCCCCCAAAATGTTTTAGTTCATGCTGGCTTGGTGGTTGGCTTTTGGAGTGGGGGGGGGGGGGGGGGGGGGGGCGTAGTATGATGATGTCCTTCTAGGTTGTGGAGCGTTTTGGATGCTCTATTTAGATGCTCTATTGGTTTTGAATGTTCTTTTGGTGTTGTAGAGGCTCTATTGGATGCTCTATTGATTTTGAATGCTCTTTTAGTGTTGTTTAGATGCTCTATTGGTTTTACATGCTCTTTTAGTGTTGTAGAGGCTCTATTGAATGCTCTATTGGTTTTGAATGCTCTTTGAGTGTTGTAGAGGCTCTATCGGATGCTCTATTATATGAACTTATGAGGTGTATCATAATAACTGTTAATGTTCCTCCCCTCTAAACATTGACTCAATTCAAAGAAAGTTTGATAAAGATATTTAAATAAGATTTTCTTATTGATTAAGATGCATGTTTTCTTGAGGCAAATTACTTTATTTTAGTTGAATATTAAAAAGTGATATACAATTGTTTCATATTTTGATTAATATACTTCGAAAACTAACTGTGTTATGTAGTACCTTTAATGTTTGCTGACACCAATTTTTACTGAGAACAGCCATAACGTGGCTTCGAACAACTGGGATTTGTATTCAGATCAGTGGTTTGTTTTCCCCTTTTGTATTAAAGATTTGTTCTACCCTGAGCATATTTCCCCACTCATTCACTAAATGTCATTCATTTGCTGAGGTTAAAATAACAAGGAGTTGGAGAATGTAATGTGTATATAATTAGCCACCTGAGAGAAGCTACATAAAAGGCCATTACTATGTAATTACCACACGATACAGCTGGGGAACAGGATCTTGGCGTGAATTGAGATTTCAGGGGTTTTGAAAGTGTACATTTTCCTTCCCATCCACATATGGGGTTGGGTGACAGGGCGCTCAGGCTGCATGTATTTGGATGTGTTGTCGAAGTCAGCTATTTAAATAAAAAAAAAGTAGGCCCTTAGGCAACTTGTAAGTGCAGAACAGACCTTTGCATTCATTCTAACGGCGTGAAATATTTGAATAGGGGAGTTTATGTTACGAGATGCTCCTTCCTAGTGTGTTTTATGGTAAGAGCTGCCTCTCGCCATCGCATCCACGTCTCCACTGTGATTTATAGGCCTTACTGGGCCCTAGGGCAGATATATTTTTGATGATAGTGTAACAGGTCTGGATGCTTCAGGTGTATAATTGCTAGTGGCTTGCTTGCTTGTGGAAATGGAATACTGGTTTCTCAATATGGCCCCAGGCAAATAGTAAATAGCCGCCTCAATACAAAGACATGCAATAATAATGAAGCACGTACCATGTTGCACTTTTGTTCTCTTCTGCTTCTTTGAATGTGTTCTCAATGCCGCACAGTTAGATCAGCTTACAACATCCAAGCAGAGCAACATCCAAGCAGAGCTTCATGACAGAGGACCGAGTAAAAGCTGCTCCATGAACACCTGTGTCATGTCTTTCTCCTCCAGGAATCACAACAGAGCTCAGCTGATTTTAGGATCTATATCGAGAACCACACGCGGAACCCGGACGACCTGAGCCGGAAGCAGATCCGCATCTACCAATTGTACAGCCGCACCACGGGCAAGCACGTCCAGATCCTGGGCAAGAAGGTCAACGCCAACGGAGACGATGGGGGCAAGTACGGTACGGGAGAATTCCTGTGCACTTCACTTACAGACACTTGAGCCAGTTCCCCTCATCAATGGTCTTTACTGTGGGAATTATCCCATGTGAACCAGGATTCATTGGACCTATTTTGGACCGCTACTGGTCAGAGTTGGAGTTACATTTCTAACTTGTGAACTTTGACCCTAACTCTGCTACTTACTGATTGCTTGGTTAAGCCATTAAGATGATGAATAGTGTGGGAATTTGAGGCTATAAGCATGTCTGCCACAGATAAAGCGTGGCTAGATGTATATATTGTCTTTATTCATTGAATCTCAGCTGTGTTCCTTCCACTGTTCTGTTCAGTGACCATACTGAGGTGGGAATACAGGTGATTGTTGTCATGGGAAGTAATTGTGCGTGATGCCTGGCATAGTCGTTTCCAGGTCTACAGAGGGTCTATCAGTTTCTACATTCACTACAGTTTCTACAGTAACTGTGGGCATGGCACATATTCTATTCAAAGTTGGACGGTGGTCTAGGTGCGTTTGTATGGGAGTGCTTGCCTGTTTGCACTCACATGTATGATTTGCCAACAAACAGTCAGTCCGCGGTAATGTTGCCGGCCCGAGTCGACCTCACTGTTGTGTCGACTGTGTTCAGTCACAGATATGCTGAGGCGAGGTTTCCTCTCGTTGCTTGTTAGAGCTTGAGTGGAAGCAGATTCAATGTTTCCCATGAAGACTTGCCAACCCTGCCCCCTCAGCCCCAGTACCTGGCACCTGTGAACTCCCTGACACTGATTTAACAGGAGGCTTGGGAAGACACTCTTCTCTCATCTCTGCACTAATCCTCACTCAGTCATAACAGTAACCGCACAATGGAGGGTCAGAAAGCACGGCTGAGAAATGGAGCCGCAGCTACAGCAAGGTCAGCTACCCCACATATACACGCGGATAAGAGGGAGTTATAATTCTCCTCAGGCAGGAGTGCTTGCCTTCAACAAATGTGGTATATATAACGTGTCACATGCAATCCCACATAATTGATGTCACCATTTGTCCTGCTAGGATAGCATCTTATATCTATATCTAAATGCATAGGTATTTGTAAAAATGTGTAGAAATCCATGTCAGTGCTGGTAAATGTTTTTTAAAGGCAGTTGTTGCACCTGTAGTTTCCAGTTGCACTCGCACAAGTCCGCCCTCGGCACAGTCGTTTGAGAGCCAGCACTGAAAATGCTGTGGGGCTTCTATAGCTTGGCTACGGTGAGCAACACTACACTAAAACCACTTCAAGCCAGGCTATCACAGTACAGCTAGCTTTTTACCTTTGTAGTATGAAAGGGGTGGAAGAGGGACGGCTAAGTGGGGACTTGTGGCGCTCTCTGTCCCAGCTTCTCCAACTCCTCTCAGGAGCTCCATTGTATTTCTCAAACCAGGCCTTCTGTGATTTCAGAGAAGTCTCACCACTGTCATTGTATCCTCTTTTCTCCCTGGTTGAGAGAGGGGGATGTCTTCTTCCCTCTCTCTCTCTCCACGTCAGTTCTCAGACGAGTTTCCCACTCCCCTTCCCATCCAAGATTGTTTAAAGGGACAATTTTGGAGATGCCCCTCCCCACACCTCCTGGCTCCCCCCTCATGCCTCCGTTCCCTTGAGTGCCACTGAATAGACCAGTGTGTTAAACAGATGGATCATCTTTAACTTTTTGATTGAGTGAGCACAGACTAAAGAGAACCTGAAACCTAATCCTGAGGGAGCGTAACCCCTCCAAAATGTTTGGCAGATCTCTTGCCCGCGAGGAGCGAACAGAAACAAAGCTGACCCCACAGGGGTTAAGGCTGTGACAGAGCAAAAGAAGCCGCTGGTGTGCTTGTTTAGAATGGATCATTTCAAATGTAACCATTTTGTTTTGGCACATATGTTGTTGTGTAAACTTTATCACTGCAGGAAGATGATACTGCATTGGTGTCTACCTCTCTGGGGTTTATAGTAAATTACCAAACAAATGTTTTATCGGTTAAAACAGTTTATGGACTGTAACAACTCAATGCATGTTTGAAAAATAATGATCATGTTTTGTTTCTCTTTCGCCATCTAGCTCTTCTTATTGTTGAGACGGAAACCTTTGGGAGCCATATTCGAATAAAAGGGAAGGAGAGTGGGCATTACATCTGTATGAACAAGAATGGCAAAATAGTTGGAAAGGTAAGCATATCCTTGGTTGTCACTCTCTTGCCAGAGAACGAGGAAAATCTAACCCAATGAAATACAATTGGGTCTTTTCTATTCTCTTGTGTTTTCTAGGTATAATAACAGAGAACACCTAAAGAGACACCCCAGTGTGAACATTACTATACCTAAGCATAGAAACATGGTTTTATGTGTGCTTAAGTTCCCTTTTTAGCAACACGCAGACATTCATGATAATACACATCAATGTATGAAGAATCTACAGATAACTGCCCAAATAATGGAAACACTTGAGTAAATGAGGGATATAAAGAATGTCGAAAGCAGGTGCTTCCACGCAGGTGTGGTTCCTGAGTTAATTAAGCAATTAACATCCCATCATGCTTCGGGGTCATGTATAAAAATGCTGGGCAGGTCATTATTTTGGTTACCATGGCTATGCCCCCAAAGGATGACAATGCCCCAATCCACAGGGGACGAGTGGTCACTGAATGATTTGATGAGCATGATAATAATGTAAACCATGGCCGTGTCAGTCACCAGATCTCAACCCAATTGAACACTAACGGGAGATTCTGGAGCGGCGCCTGAGACAGCATTGTCCACCACCATCAACAACACACCAAATGATGGAATTTATTGTGGAAGAATAGTGTCACATCCCTCCAGTAGAGTTCCAGACACTTGTATAATCTATGCCCAGGTGTACTGAAGCTGTTCTGGCTTGTGGTGGCCCAATGCTCTATTAAGACATTTCATGTTGGTGTTTCCTTTATTTTGGCAGTTACCTGTATGTTCACTTGCGTAACATACAAGCCATAATGGAGAGCGCTCACTCAGTGTACCCCCGAATAAAAACCCTTTGATAAGTAACCCGTGCATTTCTTTTGACACTTCATCGGTCAATTATAGACTGCAATCCTCACAATGATCACAGTGCTTTGGAAGTCTAATGCCCACATAGGAGGAAAGCCATTGCAATTATACCTCTTGTTCACCAGGTGGCGCCATGTAAAATAGCAGCATGTACACTCCCCTCTGTATTTGTTTGGACAGTGAAGCTAGAATTATACATTTGGTCCGACACTACAGCATTTTGGATTTGAGATCAAATGTGTTATATGAGGGGACATTACTGAATGTCACCTTTTATTTGAGGGTATTGTCATAATTTTCTGTTTTACCATTTAGAATTTAAATCACTTTATACATCGAGTCCCCCCGTTTGAAAAGGTTTTTGTTCATAAGTATTTGGACAAATTAACTTATAGTGTATTGAAGTATTCACAAGTTTAGTATTTGGTCCCATATTCCTAACACACAATGTTTACTTCAGGCTGGTGACTTTACAAACTCGTTGGATGCATTTGCAGTTTGTTTCAGTTTCCGATTATATTTTACCCAATAGTACCTGAATGGTGAATAATGTTTTGTGTCATTTTGGAGTAATTTTATTGTAAATAAGAACAAAAGATGTTTCTGAAAAATTCTACATTAATGTGGATGCTACCATGATTATGGATCATCCTGAATGAATCCTGAATAATGATGAATGACAGAGGCATAAAGATCATACCCTCAAGACACACTAACCTCTCACCATTACCAATAACAGGAGGTTAGCATTTTTGGGGTGGTATGATCTTTGTTCATCTGTAACTTTCTCACTCATCATTATTCATGATTCATTCATGGTCATAATCATGGGAGCATCCACATTATTGTAGAAGTGTTCAGAAACACACTCTATTCTTATTCACAGTAAAAGCGACTCCAAAATGAAACATTATTCACCATTCAGTTCCTATTGGGTAAAAGATCATCTGAAACACAACCAAAACAAGCTGCAAATGCATCCAACAAGTTTGTAGAGTCATAAGCATAATGTAGTCATTGAATATGGGACCAAATACTAAACTTTTGACTACATTAATACATTATAAGTGAATCTTGTCAAAATACTTATGACATCTTAAAATGGTGGGTCTAGATATATAAAGTGCTTTTATTTCTAAATGGTAAATCAGATATGTATATAAATACCCTGATATAAAACCTAAAACTTTTAGGGCTCTATTAAATCAGATCCGCTTTATCCAACATCTGCATCGTGGTGGTTTTGGCGGTGTCGGAGGTCGAACTGCTTTAGGACTCCCAAATCCACAAGTGGCTCCTGGCATTATACCTTAAGCGGACATTGCCATTGGCTGCACGGAGTTGCATTAAAGGGATACGTCATGATTTTGGAAATGAGGCCCTTTTCTTCCCCAGAGTCAGATGAACTTGTGGATACCATTTTTATGTCTCTGTGTCCAATGTGAAGGAAGTTAGAGGTAGTTTCGCAAGCCAATGCTAACTAGCGTTAGAGCAATGGCTGGAAGTCTATGGACTTCGTCATTTCGCTAACGCTAGTTAGCATTGGCTCGCGAAACTACCTATAATTTCATAAAAATGGTATCCACGAGTTCATCTGACCAAAATCCCGAAGTATTTCTTTAAGAGAAATCTCATGCAGCCTTGTTTACAAGTTAGAACACAGGATTGTGACATGTGATCTACACCTCCATTAAGCTGATGGAAATCCTAATTATTTTGGCGAATGATTTTCAATTTGAGCGTCATTATTTCTATATAGCCTACACATTCTCGTTCTGAACTTCTAACATGTGGGACTGGTGTGGCTCCATGACGATGATCAAGAGCAGCTGCTCCCAGATTTGACAGCTCCAACACAGTTACACCTCAGACACAGCCAAAACAGCTATGCGGGGTGTCGGTTAACGCCGGTTAATGCTTGATCTGATTGAGTCTTGCTTCACTGTCTAAATACATACATAGGGGAGTGTACATCACAAAACAAGTATTATTCTTTTTAAACACTCACATAGCTTAAACTTACAAATTCAAGGTGTGAAATGTCTAGTAACGTTTCTGTGTCCTTAAAAGAGCTATACCACAAATGCAACTGTAGTAGTTCCATCTGTTTCTGGCTTCTATGACATACAGCAATGTTCTTTGGCAGTAGGTAAAGTATATTTCGCTTGATGTTTTGCCGCCGTGGAAGGCGGAAGTCATTGTTTCAGAGTGTTAGAAACCAGGTGCTAAGTGTCTTAACATGTTGTTTTCTTTGCAGCTCAATGGAAGGAACCAGGAGTGCGTCTTCGTGGAAGAATTCTTGGAGAACAACTACACAGCTCTCGTGTCAGCCAAGTACAAAGGCTGGTACCTGGGCTTCAACAGGAAGGGGAGGCCCAAAAAAGGATCGCGGACCACACAAACACAACAGGAAGTGCATTTCATGAAACGCCACCCAAAGGGTAAGGTGGACCCACTGGAAGAGTTTCGTTTCACTACAGTAACTAAGCGGACACGAAGGGCACGTCGCTTAAAACACAACCCCAAAACAAACTGATTGTCCAATGGACAACACACGCACTGTTGTTTCAAAGGCCATGTAAAGCTTGCTGCCTTAAAACCCCTTAAAGACTTATGTAAAAAGAACGACGACAAAAAAGAAAAAAAAATCAGAGGTTTTATTTTTATATTTCAGGAACATTGAACATCTCCCAACTGTTGGATGTTTCTGGGTAATTGTTATAACGTGTCTGTTATTTTATTTATACTGGATAAACTAAGGACGACAAAGGACCCTTTTTGCCACCATCTTCTGCTCCTTTGAATTGCAAACTGAAGGCATCCTTCTGACAGCATGAGTTTATAAATGTTATAAAAATCATCCACTAGATTTTATTGGAATACCTGTCAGTTTTGTTTGTGTTACCCCAGACAACATGGATCCCATATTTTCCACTGGAATCGGGACGCCATGGAGACGAAATGGAGAGAGGCGACAATGGCAGGTGAAACAGTTTACCTAGATAACTGCGTAGCTTTGAGTGCAACATCTGACAGTGCCCCCTCTCTCTCCCTCAACTCCCCCTCTGTTGATACCTTCTGACTCGTGGCCTACTCTGGATGGAATGCGCTGAACACGTTGTGCACTGTGTGATTTCTTTGACATGTTGGTGTGCAACCTATGATTCAGCTGAACACAACATGCTTTGACTAGCCAGACATCAGACAGACAGACGGGGTTGTAGTTTTGTTTAACCTGAGTTGATGTGGCTCAGAAGTTAACTGAGACAGAAACACTGACGCTGTTAAAATGGGAAATGTAATATCCTACCTTTTGCCTTACTTTACTTAGTGTGGTAGAATGGTTGAAAAAGACTAATGAATACTGGACAGCTTCTCAAACATTGCCGTACAAGTATATGAGGTTATCTTATATACATATATTTTGACACAGAGCAAGCTATCTGGTATTATTACCATCTGTATCCACCAATTTACCCTGCTTTTCATAGGCCTACAACCAAAAGGTGGATTGTATCACTGGTTGTTCATGGTGCACCCAAGCACCCATGTTCAAAGAGACATCCCAAAAACTCTTCATCTCTAACATTGTGTTCAATCAAGCCAGTTATATTGTCGAGAGCACTGAATTGTTGTAATGCGTACTAGGAAAGGTATATATATTCATCCTACCCACCCACTATCTCCGTATTGTAAGACCTAACTCTTAAACCCTGAAAACCATATAACGAGAAATGTGCTTATTTTGGATTCGGGGAACAGGTTGCGGCCATCACTAGACCTGGCAACCAGAGGAGTTGTGATCCCTACAGAACAATGTTGACCATTTTACCAGTGACGACAAAGTTCAGCCTCTATTCCTGGGTACAGCTGTAGTAGCCTATATATTTGTCTACCACCTGACAGGTTTTGTATGAGATGCTACTAACAACATGACACATTTATGAATTTTTAAAATGTATGCAAAAATAATTTTATGACTATTATAAGATATTTATTGCCTTTCTTTGTAAATACAATGTGATGAATTTATTTGGCCTCTGTTAATAAAATGAGGACTATATTTAAAAAAGGTATTCTATGTGTTTATAGTTGTGGGGCAAATACTGTACATGTGCCTTTTCTCTCCTAGACATTGGGGGTTATATAAATTCACTGGTAACTACTTTCCCATAGAACTTTAGACTAATGTTGTAGCTATCAATTGGTCAGACATTGAGTACATTCCCTTCTCTGCATACTGCCAAGGTATGCATTTTCATATACAAACCTTAAAGTGTGAAGGCTTCTTGTAACAGCAGCAGATTTCTATGTTGAGAAAGGTTGCATTGCGGGATCATTGGAAGAACTAATCTAAGGATTGGAAATGTGTTTTAATGGCTGACAAGTTTACTATAACCTAACCGTGAACTTTGACGGTACATTAGCTGGTCCATGCTAAGACGTTCTCCAACAGATCTTAGGTGTTAGTAGTTACCTCTCATCACCTCTTTAATATTTGGATAGAATGGATGTTTTAGGAATTCTGCATGTACTGACTTTAATGCAATTTTATCTACAAGGAACAAAAGTATTATTATTGTTTTTTTGTTGGTCCACATGATACAAATATAGATTTTTGTTAATCTAACATCTGAGTTAAGATGTGGGTTGGCAGACAGTGCCCGCATAACCTTTCACATTACGCAAATTGCAATCATAACTGGGATGGCCTAAACTTATAAAATCTGAGATAAATTGCTTGGAATGTTATGTGGACATCAAAGTCAAGGCTGAAAACCAGGATAAAGGGAGTTTGGTATCATTGAAATTGTGGAAATATGGAGAGATATTTTAGCATTTTGGTGTAGCCAGTGCACCAATGGGCTCCTTACTGGCACAACTAAATCGAGAAAGAGGACATTTTGCCATAAGTCCATAACAGTTGAAAGACAAGGAATGTTGAGAGAATAGCAGCGAGCTCTCTGCTGTGAGCATTCTGCTATTCTGTAGTTCCACACGGGTCTTTTATTAGAAATACTATGACTGAACATTGTGTTACTTTAATACAAATGATAATACAAAATGTTGCAAGCCTCTTTTTGGCACAAAGGTTTGAGACATTTTTCCTCCTTAAAAACAGGATGAAGGAATGTGGAAAAGCATGTCTTATAATGTTGTGCGCTGGAATGGTGTTTACAGTAACCGTCAGACTGAAAAATGGCAGTTTTGAACAAAAAAGGTATTTTGTTTAAGTTCCTACTGATGTTATCAGACACCCAGTAGGCTAGCCACCTAGCTACACCAGATGAAGACTCTATTCCTTCATTGGATTTAGATGTCTGATACATGTTTCAGACTCTGTCTGCTTTTAACAGTACTGTTTTGTATGTGACATGAAGATTCTCCAAACCAGAACTCAAAGAAACTAGTATTCAATTCACGCGTGTATGTTTTTTAGGGATGCTCAGTCATGCTTTGCGGTTTCTCATAGCACCTTTTATTTCATGTATGGTACTCGTACCATACGGAATCCCTTAACAGGTTCATGACCAGGGCTGGTGATTTGTCAATTTAGCATATCAAAATACAAATATTGTGCCTGTACAAATGACCTACAGGGTAGTAATAATAAAATAATGATATGCATATTAATAATGTCCCTCAACAATCTACACTGAACAAAAATAAAAATGCAACAATTTCAAAGATTTTACTGAATTACAGTTCATATAAGGAAATCAGTCAATATAAACACATTCATTAGGCCCTAATCTATGGATTTCACATGACTGGGAATACAGATATGCATCTGTTGTTCACAGATACCTTTAAAAAAATGGAGTGGCGTGGATCAGAAAACCAGTCCGTATCTGGTGTGACCACCATTTACCTCATGCAGCGCAACATATCTCCTTCACATAGAGTTGATCAGGCTGGCGATTGTGGCCTGTGGAATGTTGTCCCACTCTTCTTCAATGGCTGTGCGAAATTGCTGGATATTAGTGGAAACTGGAACAGAGCATCCCAAACAAGCTCAATGGGTGACATGTCTGGTGAGTAGGCAGGCAAAGGAAGAACTGGAGTATTTTCAGTTTACAGGAATTGTGCACAAATCCTTGCGACATGGAGTCGTGCATTATCATGCTGAAACATGAGGTGACGGCAGTGCATGAATGGCAGGACAAGGGGCCTCAGGATCTCGTCACGGTATCTCTATGCATTCAAATTGCCATCGATAAAATGCATTTGTGTTCTTTGTCCGTAGCTTATGCCTGCCCATACCATAACCCCACCGCCACCATGGGGCACTATGCTCACAATGTTGAAATCAGCAAACCACTCGCCCACACGACGCAATACACGCTGCCTGCCATCTGCCTGGTACAGTTGAAACTGGGATTCATCTGTGAAGAGCACACTTCTCCAGTGGTGGTCATCCAAGGTGAGCATTTGCCCACTGAAGTCGGTTACGACTCCGAACTGCAGTCAGGTCAAGACCCCGGTGAGGACGATGGGCACGCAGATGAGCTTCCCTGAGATGGTTTCGGACAGTTTGTGCAGAAATTCTTCGGTTGTGCAAACCCACAGTTTCATCAGCTGTCCAGGTGACTGGTCTCAGATGATTCCGCAGGTGAAGAAACCGGATGTGGATGTCCTGGGCTGGCGGGTTACACGTTGTCTGCGGTTGTGAGGCCAGTTGGACGTATTGACAAATTCTCTAAAATGACAGAGGCGGCTTATTGTAGAGAAATGAACATTAAATTCTCTGACAATAGTTCTGGTGGACATTCCTGCAGTCAGCATGCCAATTGCACACTCCCTCAAAACTCTGTGGCGTTGTGTTGTGTGACAAAACTGCACATTTTCGAGTGGCCTGCACAAGGTGCACCTGTGTAATGAGCATGCTGTGTAATCAGCTTCTTGATATTCCACATCTGTCTGGTGGATGGATTATCTTGGCAAAGCAGAAATGCTCACCAACAGAGATATAAACACATTTGTGCACAAAATAGGAGAGAAATATGTTGGTTTTTTTGCGTAAGGAACATTTCTGGAATCTTTTATTTCAGCTAATGAAACACGGGATCAACACTTGTTGTGTTTATATTTTTGTTCAGTATATTATGGAAGAGAAAGAAGAGAGATGTCATCCAAAGAAATAGAGGTTATGGGGCAAAACGAGCTCTAAACGAGCACCAATGGTAACAAATGTATAGAACCTTTTGGAATGAACCAAAGACATTTTGCATAAACCTCCTGCCAAGCCTTTCTTTGAGTTAACCTTTGATCACTGGAGGATAGACTTGGAACTGAACCAATAACTTTGAAATGAAACATGAAATCCTCGTTCCAAGTCTTTTCTGCAGGGGAGCTGAAACTTTAAATGCAGTAGGGGCAAAATAGTTATATTGTCAGATTTTGTTTTACCTAGTGAAAAAATGTCAAATAAATTATTTATGAACTCAATGTTTCTCATAACATCATCCATCAACATATAAAAACATATTAAGAAAGGCATTACAATGGCCTCTGTCACTGTCTAGAGAAAATGTGCTCTATTTCTGGTGGCACATAAGTCAAACAAATGTCATTGGAACAACCAAAGTCTTCCTCAGAATTTAAGCACAACAAGCACAAACTTAATAAGAAGCCCTGTCAACACACTATTTGAGACATAGAACAACCGTTGTCTCTCAAATACTACTTAACTTACCCTCAGGTTAGGGAAAAACAAAGACAAAACCAAAATGGTCGCCAGGCTCTACTATAGCCTTTTACTGTAGATCTATGTCACGTAATTTACCACTGAGACACCGTACTGCAGTCTTTCTTACTCTAGCTAAATATTAGACCGTACTTACCTGGTCTTCTATTATGACTAAACATTCCACAAGGGGAACATTTTGTGATTCTCAATGTTTTTATTGTTTGTCTTTGGACCTACAGCTGAGCAGTGTTTTTACAGGATTATAAATCTGCTTATATACAATTATTTTGCTGAAAACCGTCTCAGTTTTCTTTTAATAATAGATGTTTGGATGGGTATGAAGCACTGTTGCTTTAGCCGTTGACCCATACTAAGTGGTTAGTTAGAAAAATATTATTCTATTTATAGTAGTTTGACGACAGATGTTATACAGTACATGTACAATATTGTTAATTTAATAGATGACATGTTTTTTTATTTTGATAAAATACCGACCTATATGTCTGATTGCTTATTGATCTTAAATGTTTTGTTACTTACAGGGATTTTTTTTACTGGTATTTTGATTCTTTTTTAGGTGCTCTCCAGATTGTGTCCCTTCATGCATATCTCTTCACATCCTTGGCACACACAACCTGCTGGGTACCCCTCGCTGAGGAAAAAAGGGACCTCCAGAAGGACTTCCATAGTCCTGAATACCCCCCCAATACTCCCCCTTCTTCCTCTCCCACCATCAGCAGCTGCCAGGTGACACACCTCATTAACTTCCTCTTTCTCCTATTCTCTTGCTCCCTCATTGTCTTGAGATATGAGATGAGCCTTTGTTGGGAGTTTTGCCCCTTTTTTTCTTGGTCAGTGCAGGGCCCATAATTAGTGCTTTGCGCTGGGCGTACTTTCTCACAGGGCTATGACACAATTAATCAGCATTTTCCCACCAATGGGCAAAAGCCCCTTGACTCTTTCAAGGCCAAATCTGAGCCTCTTCAAAGGAGAAATTCTTTTTGGCCATGGGATCATCTATACACTACTAGAGCAAGTGAACTGGGATTTTGAGCGAGGGTCACAGGAGCATGACTAACTGGATATATTTAAGGACTTGAGGCAACATTTCTGAAGTACTTCTACTGGTGCTCTTGTGTCTCATTTCTTTCTCAGTATTTTTATTTGTTGAAGCTCATTTGATCTCACTCCATATAGTGAGTTAGAATTTCTTATATCCCTATGTTTTGTGCTAAAAATAAATATATTACTCATTAGGATGCATAACTCCAAACATGGCCAAACAAACAACCTGTGCACAAACAACAAATGTAACAAAAATATGAACAATTGTTAAAAACAACCAGGTCATTAGTACGTTATTACCTAAAGACCAGTCTTTCTCTCCTCTTTTCTCACATTCTCTCTATTTTTGTCCCTTTCTTCATCCATTTGAATTTTTAATTGATGTTTGAGTTTATTCAGCTGTGATTACTGAGTAAACAATGAAACAAGGTCATTAATTGGAGGTTATTTAAATGTGCGGCCCCTCCAACATTTTGGATGGATGAGGGGTGGCCGTATGGTTGTTTGCTAATCCACTTAGAGACCACCCTGCCTATAAATGCCTCGCCTGATCGGCATAACGTTATATATCAGATAATCAACTTTCTTGTTTTAAGGTAGTAGCATAAAAATATCTAGCTGTTTTCGTTGAGCAGGTATAGCTAGATCGTTTACAGTCGTTGGTGCTATGCTTTTTAATGAGGAAATATAGATCATTTAAATGTTATACTCATCATCATAAATCTGAAAGGCTTTGTCTTTCCAAAGACAACAATAGTGGCAAGTGGGGTGCCAGTGAGAAATCAAAAATGTTATGCAACAAAGTGGGTTCCGTCCCTGTCTTCCCAACATAGGAAGCGGACCAGGGACCCTCCACAGTATGAGATCCAGTGCCCATCTGGCACATTGGCATTATCACATTAATAAAGTGTGTGAAGCAGATGAGATCAAGTCAATATCATCCTGCTAATTTCCGCACTGTCACCTGGCATAAAAGCCCATCATTGGTCACTGAACTTCACACTCTGCACTTCAGGCCTTGTGGGACAACAGTGGCCTATTGTGGTTGGTCAGTCCCTGTAATAATGGACCATGGGACTGGGTTCTGCCTGGAGAAGATGGATACCTCTCAAGCCCAGACAGAGGAAAGGCCCAGACAGAGGGAACAGAAGTAAGTGACAAAAAACAACAACTTCCCAGACCTTTCACCTGAGGTCGAAACTCTGGTCCTCCACTGCTGATCTGACATATGTTTTAATAAGCCAAGACAACACTCTGTCATTGTGGCCGCTCTCCAAAACTAATGATGTCAAGTGATTCACTAACAAAATCCCCTTTTTAAATGGAATGAAAGACCCATGAGGGGGAGGCCGGGTAGGGTAGTGGGGTGACCGTGGAGAGGGACAGGTTTGGGAGTGCAGTGGGGGGGGGGGGGGGGGGGGTTCAGTGCCCCTCGCCACTATCATATCATTGTACACAGAGAAAAGGGCTCACTTTTTATTTACTCCGGTGGTTATTGCCAGAATATTGCTTTTAATTGCTGTCCTGGATTTCCAGCTACCGTAAAGGGGAGTCAGAGACAATTAATCAAAGTAATGGAGCATAATGATGTCTCAGAATGGCCCCGAAGCCCAGGTCAGGGGTTGGACAATGTGAACATTCAGCTACTTAGCTTCCTTTGCTACTTCCTGACAAAATCTGTTTACCCAACACCAATTAAGATGCCTCTCTGTGCGCTGTGGTCAATGGGTTTGACGAAGGGGGTCGTCCAACGACTTGACATGTCCCTGAGCACGAACAAGCTGGCCTGTGTCCTCGCCCTGATAATTGGTGTCCCTTGCAATGTGCCGCTTCCCAGGGCTGTCCTTTGTGTCCCGTGGAAGTCCTAAATGAGGGGAATCAGGGCTTTAATGGGACTCCTGTGAGTTTTAAACAAACAGAGAGCGACCCCCTACTGTTCAGCATGTTGCTTAGAACAGCAGGGAGCTCACAGGCTTTTGCTAGGAGCCAGCGGCCGTGGGGCCCGAGGCCTCTGGTCCAGTCCCATTGTGCATGGGATAGCCTTTCAAGTGCTATAGGCCAACAGTGGGTTCCTGTAGGGAGCACTGAGGTTTGTTCGCTTGTTGTGTCACTCCATACAGATTTAGAGATAGTATTGTGTTTAAATGGAACTCTCATTAACCTTATTGTCTCTAGAACAAACACATGATTAACAATGGTGCCTGCTCTCTACAAATAGTTTACTCTTGCAATTCAAGTGATATACTAATGTTTGGGTGTAAAAATCGGTAAGGGAAGGAGAGAACGGTTTAGGTCCTATCATTTACCCGTATCCCTGATGTCAGGAACATCGTTAAGTTCTTGATCCATCCGAGTAGCGTATAGTTCCCTAAGCATGATCCCTTAGGGACCCAACCCATTCTAACAACTAAGACATGATTAACATTTACCTCAAAGACAGTGTGACCATTGACTTGGAACGCAATTAGGATCCTCTATCAAACAGATGTTCTAACCTGTTGAAGGCATAACACCGGCATATCCTCCTGGGTCCATTGTGATGATTTGTCCATGGGGCTCTTCGCTGGGGTGTTGATGTGCAAATACACACCTACACACACATGCAGGCACACACACACACACACACACACACACACACACACACACACACACACACAGGTCGTTGTAAGTGTTTGGACAGTGTCCGGGGTCAAGGAGAGAAACGACACACACCAAATAAATCTTTTCTCAGATGAACGCCGACTAATAACCCATGTACGGCTGCACAGATTAGCTCAGAGCTTTCCTGAAGCATCATGTTAAATCAAACCTTTGGGAGATTAGGTATACGGTACTTGTTTGGATATTTCATGGAACTGACACAACAAATACTTTGCTGTATTACAGTTTTTTACGATTGCTTACACACTAAAATGTAACTTTTCCCACAATTAGCAAAACCTTACACTCAAGGAGCAAAACACAAGGCTAGATTTGCACAACTGTGAGCACATTGTCAGCTTCACACTATTTGCAAAACATTACACACAGTGATTTGCAAAACACTAAACACACTTGTATACATCAGACACAGAAGTATATCATGATGTCACTTCCTTGCAATTCCAAAGCACTGACTGTCAAATTACCACACCTATGAGCCAATCTGTTAAACACAGCCATCAGGTGCACAAACACATGATTGTTAAATTGTAGACACACCAATCAGGTTTAAGCACTATAAAAATGCAGCAGGTAGGTTCACCTGCCTTCAACCAAAATGGAAGGAGTCAGAAGAAGAGTGAGGGTGAGAGGAGGAGTACACAGAGGAGGAGAAGGAGGTAGAGGAAGAGGCCGAGCCAGAGGTCGAGGAAGACCTGAAGCAGGAGGAGAACGTTCACAAAGAAGAGGACCAAACTTATCAAATGACATTCGTGCAACACTAGTGGACCATGTTGTGAACAACGGATTGACGCTGAGGGAGGCTGGACTGAGGGTTCAGCCAAATCTTAGCAGATATACAGTGGCATCTGTCATAAGGACTTTTCGACAGGAAAACAGGTAAAATATCTGTCTACAGTTACAGTAATCAGCTGCTTATTGTCTGCACCATATCAGCACTTGTGATACCCCTTCCTGTGACATTGTACCGTAAGTTACATGTATTATTCTCTTCATAGGATTGAGGGTCGGGAATGACAAGGAGGAAGGGGGCCCATATTCACGCAAGAACAAGAGAGAGAGATAATAAACATGGTTTTGGCCAATAATGCTATCAGGCTCAGAGAACTACAAGCCAACATTATCGGTGACCATGCCATTTTCAATAATGTCCATCAGGTCTCTCAGTCAACACTGGCACGCATCCTGAAAAGACATCAGGTTCAAATGAAACAACTTTATCGAGTGCCTTTTGAGCGGAATTCAGAGAGGGTCAAACGGCTGCGGCATGAGTATGTGGAGGTTTGTATTGTTCACTTTAGCACTGTGATGTTGCATACTGCACACATGACTATTTTACATTGACTGTATACTAGACCTATCCTGAACTAACACAATCTTGTCTTTCACTGTATTTCAGGGAGTTTTGCAGATGGATGCTGAGGAAATCCTGCATGAATTCATATATAATGATGAGGCAGGGTTCAACCTCACAAAAGCAAGAAGGAGAGGCAGAAATATCATTAGCCACGGGGCTATAATCAATGTCCCAGGGCAACGTGGGGGTAACATCACCCTTTGCGCTGCCATTTCACAGCATGGGGTCGTCCTCCGTTATGCCAAAATGGGCCCTTACAACACCTCACATTCTCAAATTTTTGGACCGATTGCACCACATCGTCACAGCAGGTAATGAAATGCACCAGATGCAATACACGGTCATCTGGGACAATGTGTCATTCCACCGCTCTGCTTTGGTCCAGAACTGGTTTCAACACCATCCACAGTTGACAGTACTATACCTTCCACCATACTCTCCGTTTCTAAACCCTATCGAAGAGTTGTTCTCTGCATGGCGGTGGAAGGTTTACGATCTCCAGCCCCAGGCTTAGGTACCCCTCATTCAGGCCATGGAGGACGCCTGTGACCAAGTCCACGCCGCAGCTGTGCAAGGATGGATTCGACTTTCAAGACGGTTCTTCTCGCGTTGTCTTGCTAATGACGATATTGCTTGTGATGCTGATGAAATTCTCTGGCCAGATCCAGCTAGGCGAAGAGATAATGTATAGTATGTTTACTGTAGTATTTTCTGTACAATATTGTCCGTTTTTTTCAGATTATTTTTTATGTTTGTTGTTGTTGTTATTTACTGTAATTGTAACCTGTACTGGATACAGTATTTTACGTTTGTCTGTTGTTTGCTGAGCTAACAGTGTTACGCACACTACTGTAGTAGCATGAAAACTGTTTTGTTGTGATTCTCCATGTTGACTGAAATGGGTATCTGGAGAGAAATAAGTGTTCAAAAGTGTTCCATTTTGCAAATGATCTGAAGTGTTGAGCTATTTTGGTGTAGGGTTGTGCTAATTGTGTGTAGTGTTTTGACAAACCGGGCCCTGTTTTCAAAATTGTGCTTAAACAATTGAAAAAAAACAAACTAACTAAAGTCTCTCATAAGAAACAGTTCAAACCGTTTCCATGTGAGCTTGTTCTTTCAATGAACGTGGAACAGAGTTGTATGCATTGATTGTACTGTACTGTCTGAGTTATAAAATGCAGGTAAGTTAAACGTGACGACCATACTGTACCCTGTCTCACCTACAGGATGTTGAACAAGGCTGGGATGTGAAGAACAATCTCTTTTAACCCAACAGGTTCTGTAGGGAGCATAAAAAGGGCCGACGTATGCGACCTCCTCGGTACCCTGCCTGTGTGTATTTACAGTAAACTGAACCAGCCTTCATCTTTTCAACCAAGCTCCTGAGGTGTAACCCACATAGGACCCAGCTGGCTTTGTTTGCACACCCAGGGGACTCCATCAAGACGGTGAAACTGAGATACAAGGTCTTGGGTTACCTCTTAACGAAACGGATCAACATGGCCCAATCACAACAGCACAGCCGACTGTGGGCACGCAGCCATGACTGAGGGACGTCACCTGAGAACCTGACAGGTTGCGCAACTGCCTTTTGTCGACGCCGTGGCACCTTCAGAGAACGGCAGTTCATTGGGAGCTAGCTTTGCCGTAACAAGTTATCTTATAGACCTCCATGTGTCTTTCAACTATGACCATGCAAGTTTGGCAAACTGTTTTGAGAAATGTTGATGGCTGATCACTTGCAAACAGAATTAGGAAATGGATGTCAACCAGTGTTGTTGATCACTCTTCTATGCGTATTGTATTCTTGTGACCAGAGTCATATATTTAGACAGTTAGGCCAATAATTTTTTATATTGGTCCAATTCTAGATATTCAGTTGCATCGCATTGTTTAAACATTCCCCATGTAATGTTAATGGCTGCCAGAGGATGTTGTAGTGTCATGTAAATGCCTCACAATGCAGGAACCTCAACGCTCTTAACTCTCTGATTGTTACCACATTTGGGCATTCAAACCCAGCTAGAACCTGGCCCACTGCGCCTCACTTAGGGCAAGCCTTGTGATTTATCCAGACTTTTCAACAATGATACCTTTCATACAGTAGTGCATAAGGCCTTGGTAATAATTCTGGTCGGCATCAGTGTCAACTATCAGAGTCCAGGGGAATTCCCACTAGTTAATTCATGACTGAGGCGTAATGAATGTAGAGTATGTTGCTGCATCCACAGCGCTCCATCATGTAGAGCTCTGGCAGATGTCCTCTCTGTGTGCTGGAAACAGAGCTTGACTGCCTTCAAGTCTCGATTTGCAAGTCTTCCTTTCTTTCTTTTTTTCTCTCCATGTAGTGGAGTACTGAGTCCTTCAGCTAGAGAACCCCCTCATGTCAAAGTCACATTTTTCCCCTCACCGGTCACTGGGAACCAAGAATATCATTAATTTACCACTAACTGTCTACCTGAGACATGCATTCCTGAACATGAGTAACAATGCCTGTTGGAAATAAAGATGAAATGAAAGGAGTGCCACATCTACTGTGTTTTAAGAATGCATGTTGTGATTGATTTACCTAAAGGTCCAATGCAGCCATTTTTATCTCAATATCAAATAGGTACCTTTTTGTGATTGTTTTCAATTAAAATGGCCAAGAAGAAACAAACATAACTTCTTATCAAAGAGCAATTTCTCAGGCCAAAATGTTGCTAGGACTGTCTGGGAGTGATCTGAGTTTGGAGGGGAAAACTGAAAACTAGCTGTTATAGTCAGAGAGGTTTCGAACTCCCTTTGTTATTGGTCTATTAACTAATTTAATGCCTGGCGATGTCACTAGGCAAGCCAAAACTCCATCCCACCAAAACAGGCTGAAGTTTCAGGCAGCCTTTTCAAACAGCTCTTACACTAAAAGGGCATTATCATTATCATAACAGTATTATTCCAACCTCATAGTGTAGAAATATATATAAAACAAAGACAAATCACGTTTTTGACTGCCCTGGGCCTTTCATAAAGCAATGAGACACACTTACAAATTACATACAGTACCAGTCAAAAGTTTGTACACACCTACTCATTCAAGGGTTTTTCTTTATTTTTACTATTTTCTACATTGTAGAATACAAGTGAAGACATAAAAACTATGAAATAACACATATGGAATCATGTAGTGTCCAAAAAATTGTTAAACAAATCAAAATATATTTTATATTTAAGATTCTTTAACGTAGCCACCCTTTTCCTTGATGACAGCTTTGCACACTCTTGGAATTCTCTCAACCAGCTTCACCTGGAATGCTTTTCCAATAGTCTTGAAGGAGTTCCCATATATGCTGAGCACTTGTTAGCTGCTTTTCCTTCACTCTGTGGTCCAACTCATTCCAAACCATTTCAATTGGGTTGAGGTCAGGTGATTGTGGAGGCCAGGTCATCTCATGCAGCACTCCATCACTCTCCTTCTTGGTCATATAGCCCTTACACAGCCTGGAGGTGTGTTTTGGGTCATTGTCATGTTGAAAAACAAGTGATACTCCCACTAAGGGCAAACCTGATGGGAAGGCATATCGCTGCAGAATGCTGTGGTAGCCATGTTGGTTAAGTGTGCCTTGAATTCTACATAAATCACATACACCGTCACCAGCAAAGCACCCCCATACCATCACACTTCTTCTCCATGCTTCACGGTGGGAACCACACATGCGGGGATCATCCGTTCACCTGCTCTGCATCTCACAAAGACACAGTGGTTGGAAACAAAAATCTAAAATTTGGATTCATCAGACCAAAGGACAGATTTCCACCATTGCTCGTGTCTCTTGTTCCAAGCAAGTCTCTTATTATTATTGGTGTCCTTTAGTAGTGGTTTACTTTTTATTTATTAAAAAATATATATGTTAACCCCTCACCACCCCCTTCTTCGGAGGATAAATATCTTCGTTTTTTTACAGCTTTTTTTGTCTACATATACATACATTTTACCTACACATTTCTTTGCAAAAATTCAACCATAAAGGCCTGATTCATGCAGTCGCATCTGAACAGTTGATGTTGAGATGTGTCTGGTACTTGAACTCTGTGAAGCAATTGGGCTGCAATCTGAGGTGCAGTTAACTCTAATGAACTTATCCTCTGCAGCAGAGGTAACTCTGGGTCTTCCTTTCCTGTGGCGGTCCTCATGGGAGCCAGTTTCATCATAGCGCTTGATGGTTTTTGCGACTGCACTTGAAGAAACTTTCAAAGTTCTTGAAATGTTCTGGATTGGCTGACCTTCATGTCTCAAAGTAATGATGGACTGTCATTTCTCTGTGCTTATTTGAGCTGTTCTTGCCATAGTATGGATTTGGTCTATCTTCTGTATACCACCCCTACCTTGTCACAACACAACTGATTGGCTCAAACGAATTAAGGAAATAAATTCCACGAATGAACTTTTAACAAGACACACCTGTTATTTGAAATGCATTCGAGGTGACCTCATGAAGCTGGTTGATAGAATGCCAAGAGTGTGCAAAGCTGTCATCAAGGCAAAGGGTGACTACTTTGAAGAATCTCAACTATAAAATATATTTTGATTTGTTTAACACTTTTTAGATTATTATATGATTTTTTCATTGTTTTGATGTCTTCACTATTATTCCACAATGTAGAAAATAGTAAAAATAAAGAAAAACCCTGGAATGAGTAGGGGTGTCCAAGCTTTTGACTGGTACTGCAAGTCTTATACTACAGCAAATACAAAAAACGAATCTATACTAAACAAAAATATAAACGCGACATGTGCTGGTCCCATGTTTCATGAGCTGAAATAAAACATCCCAGAAATGTTCCATATGCGCAAAAAGCTTATTTCTCTCAAACGTTTTGCACAAATCTGTTTACATCCCTGTTAGTGAGCATTTCTCCTTTACCAAGATAATCCATCCACTTGACAGGTGTGGCATATCACAAAGCTGATTAAACAGCATGTTCATTACACAGGTGCACCTTGTGCTGGTGCCATAAAAGGCCACTCTAAAATGTGCAGTTTTGGAAACACAATACAATGCCACAGATGTCTTGAGTTTTGAGGGAGCGTGCAATTGGTATGCTGACTGCAGGAATGACCCCCCAGAGCTGTTGCCAGATAATTGAATATGAATTTATCTACCATATTCCATCTCATGTAGTTTTAGAGAATTTGGTAGTACGTCCAACTGGCCTCATATCCACAGACTACTTGTAACCACACCAGCCCAGATTGTCTGAGACCAGCCACCCGAACAGCTGATGAAACTGTGGGTTTGCACAACCAATACTTTCTGCACAAACTGTCAGAAACAGTCTCAGGTAAACTCATCTGCGTGCTTGCCATCCTCACCAGCATCTTGGCCTGACTGCAGTTTGGCGTTGTAATCGACTTCAGTGGACAAATACTCAGCTTTGGCCACTGGTACGCTGGGGAAGTGTGCTCTTCACAGATGAAACCCATTTTCAAGTGGGCGAGTGGTTTGCTGATTTCAAAGTGAACAGAGTGCTCCACAGTGGCGGTGGGGTTATGGTATGGGCAGGCATAAGCTACTGGCAACAAACACAATTGCATTTTATAGATTGGCAATTTGAATGCACAGAGATACCAAGACGAGAACCTGAGGCCCATTGTTGTGCCATTGTTAAGGTATTTGTGACCAACAGATGCATATCTGTATTTCCAGTCGTGTGAATTCCGTAGATTAGGGCCTACAGCATTTATTTCAATTGACTGATTTCCTCATATGAAATGTAACTCAGCAAAATCTTTGAAATTGTTGCATGTTGCATTTATATGTTGTTCAGTTGATGTAATTACCATAGTAGCGGACTAGTAAATACACGCAGCCATGAGTACATTCATGCTCGCTTGTTGGGATATTCTTGGAAAACAGAAAGAACAATGGTAAGTGCTATGTAACATAGGTCATTTCCTTATACATACCCTTATAGTTTCATCATAGGCCCAAGCAATACAAAGGGTTGACAAACGCTGCGTACGATGTGGATCAACAAGAAATCCACATGCTTTCTCACAGCACAGGAAGGACATTGTTTTAAATTACTTCTGTCATAACACCTGATGGGTGGTGACCGGGGAGGTTACGGGGCATTAAATGGCCTCCGTGGCATCACCCAGGTGGGTGCTACACATTGGTAAGAGATGTGAGTTGCCCAACGCATGATCTCACACATGCATCTGTGTGGCGACAATAGGTGGTTTTACACTTTGACCAATAGAACAGAAAAAAGGTATCCTGTTTCAGAAGTGTACAGTAAGGCAGTTAGGCTTCATTTGGATGGGATCAGCCTTCATCCATCTACAGACTTCCCACCAGGGTGTCCTCTCTGATCCAGCCTCCAAATTAGAGGCTTTGGCTGGAGCTTATCTGTTTCCTGTATAGAAAGATCTGTATAGGTACTTAGGCATGGCTAAGGGTTTTATCCTAACCATCAGGTCAACTTTGACTTCAACAACAATACCAGGCATGATGAGACCCATCTTTTAATTTGACCAGGTAGTGAAGGTGGAGTATAGAATCGGTCACAGCCTACATTTCATGAATACCGTTTTAAAGATCTAAGGGAAAATTTCACTTGATGTATTGTTCACTGTGCTGATTATAGATCAACTATGGATAATCAAAGATCAGTAGTAAGCTATAATTCACAGCTCTTCAGATCTCTGGGTTGGGGGTCAAGTTTGATAGTTGGCCTGGCTACCACGCCATTCCTTGTGCATTTTAACAGCTTCACATGTCCAATGAGGTAAATTCACAATATTAAATTCACCCAAAGAGTTCAATTCTAACTTGATTGATTGACATGTACACGTTAAATAATTTTGCATTGCTCGCACATCTCCTTCTGGCCAGTCAGTAAAAGCTCTGAGTTTATGACTCAAGGTATGTGATTATTATCAACTAAATTAAAGCAATCTTTCTTCCCGACAGTAATGTATGAACAGTATACCACCTCAACATTGCTAGTCTGAGGTAGAAATTAACTCAGAGGTGAAGCATTGATCAACAAAGTCAACAAAGTGGTGCAGACAGAGGCACCAGTGCTTAGTCAGAGAGGGCAACCCAAGAGGGACTGTGAAGGTAGCAAACTGCCATTGCAACCACCCTTATGCATAGGTCACACCCAGGGTGTCCATGTTCCAAAATGAAAGAGAAAGTGTCGAAATTAGACAGTGCCCATCTTTTCTATTCATTGAGACCAATGGCTAGTTCTACACTACACATGACACGGGACAGGGACTCATCTCCACATTAGATCACTTAGAGCTAGTTCTACACTACACATGACACGGGACAGGGACTCATCTCCATATTAGATCACTTAGAGCTAGTTCTACACTACACATGACACGGGACAGGGACTCATCTCCACATTAGATCACTTAGAGCTAGTTCTACACTACACATGACACGGGACAAGGACTCATATCCATATTAGATCACTTAGAGCTAGTTCTACACTACACTTGACATGGGACAGGGACTCATCTCCACATTAGATCACTTAGAGCTAGTTCTACACTACACTTGACATGGGACAGGGACTCATCTCCACATTAGATAACTTAGAGCTAGTTCTACACTACACATGACATGGGACAGGGACTCATCTCCACATTAGATCACTTAGAAGAAAATTATTTTAGTGTGAACTACACTACATGACCAGAAGTATGCGGACACCTGCTTGTCGAACATTCCAAAGTCATGGGCATTAATATTGCTTTCCACTAGATGTTGGAACATTGCTGCCGGGACTTGCTTCCATTCAGCCACAAGACCATTAGTGAGGTCGAGCACTGATGTTGGGCGATGAGGCCCGGCTTGCAGTCGGCGTTCCAATTCATCCCAAAAGTGTTTGATGGGGTTGAGGTCAGGGCTCTGTGCAGGCCACCCAAGTTTTTCCACACCGATCTGGACAAACCATTTCTGTGTGGACCTCGCTTTGTGCACTGGGGCTTTGTGCACTGCATGCTAAAACAAGAAAGGGCCTTCACCAAACTGTTGCCACAAAGTTGGAAGAACAGAATTGTCTAGAATGTCATTGTATGCTGTAGCGTTAAGATTTCCTTTCACTGGAACTAAGGGGCCTAGCCCGAATCATGAAAAACAGCCCCAGACCATTATTCCTCCTCCACCAAACTTTACAGTTGGTACAATTCATTTGGGCAGGTAGCGTTCTCCTCACATCCACCAAACCCAGATTTGTTAGTTGGACTGCCAGATGATGAAGCGTGATTCATCCTGCCAGTGAATGTATTTCCACTGCTCCAGAGTTCAATGGCGGTGAACTTTACACCACTACAGCCGACGCTTGGCATTGCGCATAGTGATCTTAGGCTTGTGTGCAGATGCTCGGCCATAGAAACCCATTTCATGAAACTCCTGAAGAGCAGTTCTTGTGCTGTCGTTGCTTCCAGAGGCAGTTTGTGTCTTGGTAGTGGGTGTTGCAACTGAGGACAGACGATTTTTAAATGCTTTATCACTCAGCGGACCCATTCTGTGAGCTCACAACAACAGCACTTACAGTTGACCGGGGCAGCTCTAGCAGGGCAGAAATTTGACCAACTGACTTGACAGTGCCTACCTATGACAGTGCCGCGTTGAAAGTCACTGAGCTCTTCAGTAAGGCAATTCAACTGCCAATGTTTGTCTATGGAGATTACATCACTGTGTGATCGATTTTATAAACCTGTCAGCAATGGGTGTGGCTGAAATAGCCGAATCCACTAATTTGTAGGGCTGTCCACATACTTTTGGATATATAGTGTATGAATTGGATCATCATCTACCATGCAGTAAGTGTCATTTCTTTGCTACACTCTCAGAAAAAAAGGTCATATCTAGAACCTTAAAGGGTTCTTCGGCAGTCCCCAAAGGAGAATCCTACGAAGAACCCTTTTTGATTCCAGGTAGGACGCTTTTGTTTCCAGGTAGAACCCTTTTGGTTCCATGTAGAACCCTTTCCACAGAGTTCTAGTTCTGCCATCAAACCAGAATACATGATTCCTATCAAACCAGAAGGAACAGTATGCCTGACCCCACATTTTTTATTGATTACCTGACATAACATCTCTGGTGGGCAATTCCCTTTCATATCCC
This sequence comes from Oncorhynchus mykiss, assembly GCF_013265735.2. Classification (NCBI taxonomy): domain Eukaryota; kingdom Metazoa; phylum Chordata; class Actinopteri; order Salmoniformes; family Salmonidae; genus Oncorhynchus; species Oncorhynchus mykiss. The sequence continues at coordinate 15,306,219 of NC_048578.1, forward strand.
ATGACTGAGCTCTAACACAAGGACACACAGAGTGGGTTTACACTGATACATCGCTTAGCGGAGGTCTTCAAACCGTTCACTGCCTGTTCGGGACTTTCCACAACAGCTATAGCTACAGTCATTAATCAGCTCCAAAACCAACGTCAAACTCCTTCTGTCACATTTTAATGAATCATTCCCTGGAGAGAGAAAAAATATCACCCCTGAAGCTGGGATTTCACCATTGAACAATTCAAAGGCAATTTGTAGATGCTACTTTGTCATGTATTCTGGTGGAACGAATGAACAGATTCTGAAGGATGGTTTTGTTTACACAGGTTTTGTTTACACAGTGTACACTGTCAATCACAGCTTTTGACCACTTCAAAGCTCCAAGGGGAGAATGAAGAGATTATTTTTGAACGGTGGGCTGAGGATAGCACGTTTAAGTTGAAGTGTAAAAGTGGCCTCTTCCTGGATATATGTACATTTTTCATCATTTGTATTCAAATGGTCAAAGAAATGGAAGATGAGACAGTCATATGTAATACATTTCAAATGAAGCATGAATTACATTACCTGTGCCTGTTTTGTCTAAGATTTCCTTGAGGGTACTTCTTTTGGATCAACAAGGGAAATACCCCAATAAATAATTTATATTTCTAAACTTCATCAATTGCAAATGTCATCAATGTTATTTTTGCTTAGTTCTAAAGACAGAATTACAACGGTAAAAGCTATGTTCCTCGATCCACATCAATGTATTTTTGTAGACAACTCTGAGAAACATACATCAGGAGAAGTTAAGAGATGAAATCCATTTTCTTAAATTCCTTGGCACAAAAGTTAGCCTAACCATAACAATATAAAACAGTATCACTTAACGGTGTCAGAAAAGCATTGCAGATGTGCCTCGTAGAGTCTGGGTAAGGAAAAAATTATATTTATGTATTTGTCTTACATCTGGGGTTAAGCCATGTCATTTGTAACAAAGACATAACATGAAACCCAAAGCCTTTTGTTCAAGTATTTTGCTCTTAAATTGTTTTTCTATTCTCACTAAATTCACAATTTAATAAAGTCTGGTTTACATTCAAATGCACTCCATAAACAAAAAAAATTGTACTATTTCTCAGCTGCAGTCTAAATAAAATATCACACTATCCAATCTCTTTCAAAGTGTTTTGAAGTCTGGTTATTTTATCCGTTTTTATGGGCGAGTGGAGGGAAGACTAAATCAGTGGAATGTCTGAAGGTGGGAGGGTTCCAAGAGGTCATTAAAGAGAGTTTCTCGCTCTTCACTTGACCTAAAATGCCAAATGAAGGTCCATCTCTCTCATTCAGCTCAGTCTGGTCTGGATGTAGGTGTTCCACAACCACCCAATAGTAGGCATCATCACTAGTAGCTTTTCAATCTCTAGGAGATGCAGAGCTTACAAATCAATAGGACATCTTTATGTCCTTATGGACATGATTAAAAAATAATGTATTGGTTGCTTCCACAGATTTGCAGATGTTATCGCAGGTGCAGCAAAATGCTTGGGTTTCTAGTTCCAACAGTGCAGTAATACCTAGTAATATATATAAAAAAAACAGTACACACATAAACAGAGATAAGTTACACAGTAAGAGCCATGACTAGAATACAATACATACAGTTGAAGTCGGAGGTTTACATACATCTTAACCAAATTCCTTTAAACTCAGTTTTTCACAATTCCTGACGTTTAATCCTAGTAAAAATTCCCTGTCTTATGTCAGTTAGGATCACCACTTTATATTAAAAATGTGAAATGTCAGCATAATAGCAGAGAGAATGATTTATTTCAGCTTTTATTTCTTTCATCACATTCTCAGTGGGTCAGAAGTTTACATACACTAATATGAGTATTTGGTAGCATTGCCTTTAAATTGTTTCATTTGGATCAAATGTTTCGGGAGGCATTCCACAAGCTTCCCACAATAAATTGGGTGAATTTTGGCCCATTCCTCCTGTCAGGTTTGTAGGCCTCCTTGCTCGCACACGCTTTTTCAGTTCTGCCCACACATTTTCTATAGGATTGAGGTCAGGGCTTTGTGATTGCCACTCCAATACCTTGACTTTGTTGTCCTTAAGCCATTTTGCCACAACTTTGGAAGTATGCTTGGGGTCATTGTCCATTTGGAAGACCCATTTGCGACCAAGCTTTAACTTGTCTTGAGATGTTGCTTCAATATCCAAATAATTTTACTTCCTCATGATGCCGTCTAATTTGTGAAGTGCACCAGTCCCTCCTGCAGCAAAGCTCCCCCACAACATGATACTGCCATCCCCGTGCTTCACGGTTGAGATGGTGTTCTTTGGCTTGCAAGCCTCCCCTTTTTTCCTCCAAACATAACGATGGTCATTATGGCCAAACAGTTATATTTTTGTTTCATCAGACCAGAGGACATTTCTCTAAAAAGTACGATCTTTGTCCCCATGTGCAGTTGCAAACCATAGTCTGGCTTTTTTTATGGCAGTTTTGGAGCAGTGGCTTCTTCCTTGCTGAGTGACCTTTCAGGTTATGTCGATATAGGACTCGTTTTTACTGTGGATATAGATACCTTTGTACCTGTTTCCTCCAGCATCTTCACAAGGTCCTTTGCTGTTGTTCTGGGATTGATTTGCACTTTACGCACCAAAGTACGTTCATCTCTAGGAGACAGAATGCGTCTCCTTCCTGAGCGGTATGACGGCTGCGAGTTTGGTGTTTATACGTTCATACTATTGTTTGTACAGATGAATGTGGTACCTTCAGACGTTTGGAAATTGCTCCTAAGGATGAACCAGACTTGTGGAGGTCTACAATTATTATTCTGAGGTCTTGGCAGATTTCTTTTGATTTTCCCATGATGTCAAGCAAAGAGGCACTGAGTTTGAAGGTAGTTATTGAAATACATCCACAGGTACACCTCCAATTAACTCAAAGGATGTCAATTAGCCTATCAGAAGCTTCTAAAGCTATGACATCATTTTCTGGAATTTTCCAAACTGTTTAAAGGCACAGTCAACCTAGTGTATGTAAACTTCTGACCCACTTGAATTGTGATACAGTGAATTATAAGTGAAATAGTCTGTCTGTAAACAATTGTTGGAAAAATTACTTGTGTCATGTACAAAGCAGATGTCCTAACTGACTTGCCAAAACTGTAGTTTGTTAACAAGAAATTTGCGAAGTGGTTGAAAAACAAGTTTTAATGACTCCAACCTCAGTGTATGTAAACTTCCGACTTCAACTGTATGTATAAAGTGGGTGAAACAGTATGTAAACATTATTAAAGTGACCAGTGTTCAATGACTATGTACATAGGGCAGCAATCTCTAAGGTGCATTACATAATACATATAGGATTGAGATGTGTTGCAGATCCAGGCTACAACACCCATGCTGTAATCTTGACCACATTCATGTGATACAAGTGTTCTACATGTACACATGTACTGTGTGTTACCTTTGGATTTAGTTAGCGGAGAGGAACAGACTGAGGCCACGAGAGCAGAGCAGAGACCTCTTGTTCTCCATCAGAAAAGGAAAACTAATACCTTATGGACAATTGCCAGTTACAGCTTATAGGGATGGTGATGTAATGTTTATACAATATAGGAATATTTCATATCGCTGTCAAACCTCCAACTCACCTGTGTTTATTGAATCCCCAAAGAATCTTCACAGCCCAGAACTGAGGTAGAGACAATAATCAGTCTGTGACAGAGGAAGGGTCTGCTGGGTTCAGGCCTACTTGAAAGAGACCACTCTGCTGAGGCCACGCTGGCTGAGGCTCAAGGGGGCTGGGGAGAAGAGATATCTCATCTGCCAGACAGAGCACTAAAATGAGACTGTTAAATAAAGTTGAAATGAGAAAGGAGGGCCTCTGCTGTATGTGTGGGTATTTTATCGAACCCGAGGTGTTCCCCCCAGAGAGTTGTCCCCTAGCAAAATTCTGCTCAGTCCATAAGGAGGAACAGCTGTGCTCCAACCAGTTCATTTGGAGGAACAACTACCCATGTGCTGTACATCTGTGGGACTGTCAGTGGAGGCTCCTCCAAGGAGGTAGGGGAGGACCACCCTCCGCAGTGAATTTCATACAAATAAAAATAGTGAAACATTAAAAACGTTATCCTTTGTAGATAAAACTATACAAAATATATTAACGTCACCAAATAATTGATTAAAACACATTGTTTTCCAATGAAGGTTTACAGTAGCCTCAACAGCACTCTGTAGGGTAGCACCATGGTGTAGCCGGAGGACAGCTAGCTTCCGTCCTCCTCTGGATACATTGACTTCAATACAAAACCTAGGTGGCTCATGATTCTCACCGCCTTCCATAGACTTACACAGTAATTATGACTAGGGCTGTTGCGGTGACTGTATTACCGCCACACTGGCAGTCACGAGTCATGAAGGCAGTCAAATTCCATGTGACTGTTTAGTCACGGTAATTAGACTTCTGATGCTGCTGATGGTCATTAGTAGCCTACCAAACTTGATAACTGCCTGGTACTCAGCACTTTATTGTCCCTCTAATCACTCTGACATCAATGCAAATGTATTTCAAAATCTAATTGTTGCTCAACATCTCAATAGGCTAGGTAATTGCGCGAAAAACAGAGTGATGGCCTCTACTGAATAGAGGAGGATCAGCTTTCTATAGGCTAGGCCTACTATATTTATTTCTCAACTTTCCTAATATTAAGCACATTGCTTATATTTCCAACAGGAGTATAGCCTACCTGGCTGGCATGAATATAAAACATCGTCTCCATTAGCTGTTTAACTGTATAGATGACATGTATTTTTTTCCCTGAGGCCCATGTTTTGATACAGGTGCTGTCACCCCCTGATCTGTTTCACCTGCCTTTGTGCTTGTCTCCACCCCCCTCCAGGTATCGCCCATCTTCCCCATTATCACCTGTGTATTTATACATGTGTTCTCTGTTTGTCTGTTGCCAGTTCATTCACTCAAGGAGTCCACCTTGCATCTGATGAACTCCGGAAGTCCCCTAAATCCCCCCAAAATTCACCCATATATTATTTAGTATATGTAAAGACAAGATTAAATCAAGAATAGTTTGATGGGTGACAATATTAGCCTATTACTTGTGAATGATATATTATCACTTGTGAATGATGCCTTGCATAACAAACAATGCCTTTTTCTGCAATAAGGTTTGTATCACAAAAAAGTGGCCAAATAACTTCTTAAAATTAAGCACATTAGTTCACTTTACAAGGGGTGTAGAGAATATCTGGCATACACAAGCAGCGTGTGAGTTTCAAGTTTGGGGAAGATCATTTCCCCCATAAAAATGCACCTTTATGATAAAAGCATTACACTTTTGATAATCGTGTTTTCCACTAATGGAACATTCACGCTTATAGCCTACTACCATGTGCGCATTGCTGCGCTGATAACTTGAAGAAATAGCCTAGTAGTTTATTAACATTTTAAGCTGAACATTCTGATCTGTTGTGTCAGCCACATTGTGTAAAAAAGTTATTTTGATGCTAGTGGTTGTATTCATTTGGGATCTATCGCATCCCACAACTGTCCCAGACTATGTTTGGAATATTTATTTCTAGCACAGAATAGAATAAGTTAACCTTTGTACTATGGGTGATAGTAGATTGACATAGTGCTTTTGCTGTTCGTTAGGCCTACTCATCGTGTTGGCTGACTAAAAGTAAATATGGACAGTTCTTCCAATATCTTCAATATGCACCCCGGAATTGTATAAGGATGCACGCAGTTGCGTCCCCAACATGTCTGTCTTCACTTGTAGCCTGTGAGAAAGACCCAACGGCCACTGGCCGCAAAAGGCATGGATTTTTTTTAGGGTGCATTACTTCACCGTGAAATTCTAGGCATTATCAAGTCCTTGTCAAATTGTGAATGAGTGACTGATGTAGTGTGTACAGCCTGCACAAAAAAACAAAGCATGCCTTTTCAAGATACTTTTTTCAAATCATCATTAGAGTCGCATCATGCTGCCTTACAATGTCTTAAAAATCAAAACATACAGCCCAACGTTTGTAGAACAATTAAAGTTAATAACTCTAAATTAAGCATATAAGTATACCTATTTCTTTGTTAACCGCTCAACACAGAATAGCCGCATGTCCGCACTCCCTCAAATCATTTGGAAAAAATATCCTTTCAATTTTATTCAGCTTTGTTCAATTGTATTCATCATGCTATAAAATAATGTCATGGAATTCTTAGCAATTATTGTCTGCTAAATTAACTAGTGTAGCCCACATCCATTTGGCATAGACCTAACACAAGGACAACTCAGAATACGCTATTCTGTTCTTCTAAAATAGACTACATTTTCTTCATATCATGCTTCTTTAGACCTGTCTAAAATAAATAATGGATTTATTGTGAAGGTGTAGGCTATATTGAATGGATTTATTAGACTTTTTAAAATGTAGATGTTTCAAAGGTCAGCATCAGTGGCTTGTACGCCAGAAGATGGTGGAAGCCAGGAGATGCTAAATGTGTTTATGTTAATTACCGGGAGACCGACAGTTATTTGCTTGACAATCACCGGCTGATGAAATTTCGTGACCGCCACAGCCCTAATTATGACAACTTCCGGAGGATGTCCTCCAACCCATCAGAGCTCTTGCAACATGCCATGTTGTCCACCCAATCAAAGGGTCAGAAAATTAATCTACTACTTTTAGTAAAAAAATATATATTTAACTAGGCAAGTCAGTTAAGAACAAATTCTTATTTTCAATGACGGCCTGTTCAGGGGCAGAACAACAGATTTGTACCTTGTCAGCTCGGGGGTTTGAGCTTGCAACCTTCCGGTTACTAGTCCAACGCTCTAACCACTAGGCTTCCCTGACGCCCCAGGGTACTTTAAGCACAAGCTACCGCTAGCTAGCACTGTAGTGCATAAAATATGGTGAGTTGTTGACTCAAAGAGAAAGACAATAGTTGAACAGTTTTTAAGAAATTAATTTCTTCAAAAATTATGAAATTAGCTAGCTGGCTATGACTATCCAACACAACACTGGAACTCTTCCAAGTCAAAGTAAGCTTTTGGTTTGACTAATTTATTGCTGTGACAACAATGTACGCTGTGTGTATCGGTTATTGTGTGGTTTGGCTTGGAAAGGTTTTTTCGCCTGGTCACATACAGCGTATGTGTTGTGCATTGAAGTCCACAAGTGAAGGGAAAAGGTGAGAGGATGAGAGCGGATAGATGAATAGAAGGAATACAACGTGGCTGCTATGAAAGTGAAGTGTGTTTACGTATGATCAGGGGTGTATTCATTCTGCCGATTCTGTTGAAAAAGTTTGTTAAACAGACGCAAACAGAACAAAACGGGGATAAACATACCTGAATTTATCCAATAGAAACTCTCGTTTGCAACTGTTGGACTAATGATTACACCCTAGATCAGCTAGATGCAGGCAAGAGTGTGCAAGGCTAGGTTGTAGCAATGTCATTACTGGTATGTGTTTGGATTTGTGTGTGTATGTGTGTGTGTGTGAGCTTAAGAACACAGAAAATGTTTAACTCCTGTCACTGGCGCTCCTTCATTTGGTTAAACTCATTTGCAGCATTCCCTCCATTAAGCACATGCAAAGACAGAGGATTACGCTTAGCGTCACCTCAGCAAAGTGACACATTTTGATATGACTTGTTTATCCGACGGCGAGCGAAGCAGGGCTTTAATGGGCCTTCTTGAATGACTGCATATTAGCGAGCGAGAGAGAGCAAGTGAGCGGGGTCAGAGGTTTTGCATTGCTCAGTCATGTTCTCATCAAGCCCTGTGCAAGCAGCCATGCCAAGTCCAGGCCTCATGCTTTATGTAACGCTGTGAGGTGGAATGCTGGGCTCTGCTCAGAATCAAATCCGCCTTTGTTTAACAAAACACCCACTAATCTGTGACGTCGGAATATTTTAGTCAACTATTTTGATGGAATCAGCTGCCGTCAGGTAAACGCAGAGCACCCAAATATTTTGACAGATTCCAAGGTTACTGACATATTTTGATGAAAGTTGGAACAAAATATTTTGATAAGGAAATCCCTGGAAGATTAAATTAATGGCACATTGTCGAGTTGATCCGTAAGTTTCTGGGGCATGATGGAGGTATATGGAATCAATATATGGCTTAGAATTTGGCAATATATCCAGGGATTAAGAAAATAAAATAAGATATCCCATCACTGAACACATATCTTAAAAACAAGATATCCCATTATTTGATCACAAAGCCGTAGCAATATAGCTCGGTACTTAAAATAAATACATCTGATGAATACTTTTCAACATAAGGAGTTGTCTGTCTCTGACAGGTCACATATTAGAATGAAATAACAAGGTTTATTGGGTGATATCCAACTTCCACCAGGAACCAGGAAGTTATCATAAGCGCGAGACTGGTATAAGGAACCAATTTTACATTTGGCCTTAGGGTGAAGCATATCTAAACATCACCCACAATGACAGGGGAGAGGCTGTGACAATAGGTGAACAATGATGAACAGAGTCATGGAGTTCAATGCACACAGTCAATGGAACATCAAGAAACTGGCCAAAGGTTTGACTCTACCTTGGCTGGCTCGAACATAACTGCCGTTCAGAGAAAAGAATGACAAGAACATGACAGCTGCCTGTCCATGTTCAAACTGTTGCCTAATGATAAATGAGGGTGCCATACTGGATGACCGCCGTTTAGCAAGCTCTGACCCAACTTAGCTATTTTGTAGTTATTTTGTCATTTATTTTTTCTTTATTTTCACAAAATGTATCTACTATTATTTCTTACAATCGACAATAACTTTTGAACATTAGATCGACAGTTACTTACCCCAATTCCGGCTTCAGATCATGACTCCATACTCCTGCTTCTTGTTTACAAACAGAAACTCAAACAGGAAGCCCCCGTGACTCGCGCCGTTGAGAAATGGTCACCAGAATCAGAGATTATGCTACAGGACTGCTTTGCTAGCATTGATTGGACTATGTCCAGAGACTCCTCTGGTAACATTGAAGAGGTAACCACCTCCGTCACCGGCTTCATTAGAAAATGTATCGGCTGCATCCCCAATCAAAAGCCCTGGATTAACACTGAGGTTGGCGCTAAACTAAAGGACACGGTTACCGCACACAGAGCTATCGTAGACAACCCTGAGGCTACGGCCGAGGACAGGAATTAGCACAAGAAGTCCTGCAAGAAGTCCCAGTCTGTAATCCCCACATGTTTTAAGATGACCACCATCTTTCCTGTCCCCAAGAACTCTAAGGCTTCAAGCCACAATGACTACCACCCTTTAGCACTCATTCTTGTAATCAGGAAGTGCTTTGAGAGGCTCGCTATGGCACACATCAACTCCACCATTCCAGACCCACTCCAATTTGCATACCTCCCCAATAGAACCATAGATGACGCAGTCTCAATTGCTCTCAACACTGCCCTAACCAACTTAGATAAGAGGAATACCTACGTGAGAATGATGTTCATTGACTACAGCTCAGCGTTCAACACCATTGTCCCCTCCAAGCTCGTCACCAAGCTTAGGATTCTGGGTCTGAACACCTCCCTCTGCAACTGGGTCCTGGACCTCCTGACGGGCCGATCCCAGGTGGTGAGGGTAGGCAACATCACCTCTCCCACGCTGACCCTCAACACAGAGGCCCCACAGGGGTGTGTGCTTCGTCCCCTCCTGCACTCACTGTTCACCTACGACTGCGTGGCCACACACGACTCCCACACCATCATCAAGTTTGTTGGTGACACAACGGTGATAGGCCTGATCACCAGCGATGATGCGTCAGCTACCAGGAAGGAGGTCAGTGACTTGACAGTGTAGTGCCAGAACAACAACCTTTCCCTCAATGTCAGTAAGACCAAGAAGCTGATCGTGGACTACAGGAAACAGGAGGGGTGAGCACACGCCCATCCACATCGACGGGGCTGCAGTGAAGCAGATGGTCCAAATCACCAAAGACTTAATTAAAATGGTCCAAACACACGTGCACGGTCGTGAAGAAGGCACGACAGCCCTCTTTCCCCTTAGGAGGTTGAAAAAGTTTGGCATGTGCCCTCAAATCCTCAAACAATTATACAGCTGTGCCATTGAGGGCATTTTGACTGGCTGCATCACTGCCTGGTATGGCAATAGCCCTCGATCACCGTAATAGCACCTGGTACGGCAATAGCCCCCGATCACCGCAATAGCACCTGGTATGGCAATAGTCCTCGATCACCGCAATAGCTCCTGGTATGACAATAGTCCTTGATCACCGCAATAGCTCCTGGTATGACAATAGTTCTCTATCACCGCAATAGCACCTGGTATGGCAATAGTCCTTGATCACCGCAATCGCACCTGGTATGACAATAGTCCTCGATCACCACAATAGCACCTGGTATGGCAATAGTCCTTGATCACCGCAATCGCACCTGGTATGACAATAGTCCTCGATCACCGCAATAGCACCTGGTATGACAATAGTCCTCGATCACCACAATAGCACCTGGTATGGCAATAGTCCTCGATCACCGCAATTTTAGTTTTATTTATTTTTTATTTTTTATTTCACCTTTATTTAACCAGGTAGGCTAGTTGAGAACAAGTTCTCATTTGCAACTGCGACCTGGCCAAGATAAAGCATAGCAGTGTGAACAGACAACACAGAGTTACACATGGAGTAAACAATTAACAAGTCAATAACACAGTAGAAAAAAAGAGAGTCTATATACATTGTGGGCAAAAGGCATGAGGAGGTAGGCAAATAATTATAATTTTGCAGACTAACACTGGAGTGATAAATGATCAGATGGTCATGTACAGGTAGAGATATTGGTGTGCAAAAGAGCAGAAAAGTAAATAAATATAAACAGTATGGGGATGAGGTAGGTAAAATTGGGTGGGCTATTTACCGATAGACTATGTACAGCTGCAGCGATCGGTTAGCTGCTCAGATAGCAGATGCTTGAAGTTGGTGAGGGAGATAAAAGTCTCCAACTTCAGCGATTTTTGCAATTAGTTCCAGTCACAGGCAGCAGAGAACTTGAACGAAAGGCGGCCAAATGAGGTGTTGGCTTTAGGGGTGATCTGTGAGATACACCTGCTGGAGCGCGTGCTACGGGTGGGTGTTGCCATCGTGACCAGTGAACTGAGATAAGGCGGAGCTTTACCTAGCATGGACTTGGAGATGACCTGGAGCCAGTGGGTCTGGCGACGAATATGTAGCGAGGGCCAGCCGACTAGAGCATACAGGTCGCAGTGGTGGGTGGTATAAGGTGCTTTAGTAACAAAACGGATGGCACTGTGATAAACTGCATCCAGTTTGCTGAGTAGAGTATTGGAAGCTATTTTGTAGATGACATCGCTGAAGTCGAGGATCGGTAGGATAGTCAGTTTTACTAGGGTAAGTTTGGCGGCGTGAGTGAAGGAGGCTTTGTTGCGGAATAGAAAGCCGACTCTAGATTTGATTTTAGATTGGAGATGTTTGATATGAGTCTGGAAGGAGAGTTTACAGTCTAGCCAGACACCTAGGTACTTATAGATGTCCACATATTCTAGATCGGAACCATCCAGGGTGGTGATGCTAGTCGGGCGTGCGGGTGCAGGCAGCGAACGGTTGAAAAGCATGCATTTGGTTTTACTAGCGTTTAAGAGCAGTTGGAGGCCACGGAAGGAGTGTTGTATGGCATTGAAGCTCGTTTGGAGGTTAGATAGCACAGTGTCCAAGGACGGGCCGGAAGTATACAGAATGGTGTCGTCTGCGTAGAGGTGGATCAGGGAATCGCCCGCAGCAAGAGCAACATCATTAATATATACAGAGAAAAGAGTTGGCCCGAGAATTGAACCCTGTGGCACCCCCATAGAGACTGCCAGAGGACCGGACAGCATGACCTCCGATTTGACACACTGAACTCTGTCTGCAAAGTAGTTGGTGAACCAGGCAAGGCAGTCATCAGAAAAACCGAGGCTATTGAGTCTGCCGATAAGAATATGGTGATTGACAGAGTCAAAAGCCTTGGCAAGGTCGATGAAGACGGCTGCACAGTACCTTCTTTTATCGATGGCGGTTATGATATCGTTTAGTACCTTGAGCGTGGCTGAGGTGCACCCGTGACAGTGGAGAAGATAGACGACTCTGCTTCCGCATGGCAAGCGGTACCGGTTCATCAAGTCTGGCACCAACAGGCTCTTGAACAGCTTCTATGCCAAAGCAAGAAGGCTGATAAATAGCTAACAAACATCTACCCAGACTCTCTGAGTTAACCTTGAATCTTTATTGACCTATTTCTGCACTGTGCACACTCACAGGGCCCTACACACACACTCACTCCATCATCTGCTCACTCACAAATAATATGCACATACATTTATACTGACTCTACACACACACACACACTCACATCTAAGCTGCTGCTACTCTGTTTATCTTATATCCTGTTGCATAGTCCCCTTACCCCTATATGGGGCTCCCAAGGGGAGCAGCAATCTAAGGCACTGCATCTCAGTGCTAGAGGCAGACACCCTGGTTCGATTCCAGGCTGTAACACAACCGGCTGTGATTGGGAGTCCCATAGGGCGGCGCACAATTGGCCCAGAGTCGTCCGGGTTTGGCCGGTGTAGGCCGTCATTGTAAATAAGAATGTGTTCTTAACTGACTTGCCTAGTTAAATAAAGGTTAAATTTACCTCCATTACTCCAGTATTCCTGCACATTGTAAATATGGAATTAGAACTGACCCTGTATACAGTATGCTTGCTTACTTATTGTGTTCTTCATATTTCTTCTTATTTCTTGTGTGTTTTTCTAGTGTTACATTGTTATTGATTATTGCATTGTTGAGTTTGCAAGAAAGGCATTTCACTGTACTTGTGCGTGTGACATTGAAACTTCAAATCATTTTCAGTCGAGGTGATACTCAATGATATCGTAATAATGCATGCATTGACACATTGACATTTAAGAATTGTGGCCTTTGGTAGTGCTCTGAGAAAAAATGGGTGCCTAGAATGTGTGGAGTACATCATCCTGATATGACTTGCTACACAATAGTACAATCAATTGGCATCACTGTGCCCACCTGGAGCCACAATGCTCTTTTACCTTACAAACTCAGTGGATAATTGTACTTTCCTGTCCCCTATCATCACTGCCCAAAGTGAATCACTACTGGGATTTCTGCCTTTGAAAGATGAAGACAAATAGTGTATTCTACTTCTATAGGGAACAGCCATTGAGAAGAGTTTCTAGGATAAACATTCCGCGATACAAAATACCAGTTTGCAATAATTATGATCCTCTAAACATAAAGCATTACAAGCAAGCATGGATTAAATAGACTATAGAGCCGAAAGGACAAAGAGAGTTTAAGGCAGAAATCTGGACTAAATGCACTAACTTCTCATTTAAAATGAAACACATATTTGAGTTAAGAGTTTTTGAAAGAATGGTTTACATTTCATTGATGTGAAAGAAAATGAAATTGCTTGTCCTGCGTGGAATCCACAACTGACTGATTCTTCACAGTGAAGTTAAAACATAGTGTGGTGAAGTGTTTTGAATCACAATTGATTGATTTAGGCTGGCTGGCTGCAAAGGCTCACTAAGATCTACCCTCGCTGAAAAGGCTCACTAAGATCTAGCCTCGCTGAAAAGGCTCACTAAGATCTTCTCTCGCTGAAAAGGCTCACTAAGATCTTCTCTCGCTGCAAAGGCTCACTAAGATCTACCCTCGATGAAAAGGCTCACTAAGATCTAGCCTCGCTGAAAATGCTCACTAAGATCTTCTCTCGCTGCAAAGGCTCACTAAGATCTGCCCTCGCTGAAAAGGTTCACTAAGATCTACCCTCGCTGCAAAGGCTCACTAAGATCTACCCTCACTGAAAAGGCTCACTAAGATCTACCCTCGCTGAAAAGGCTCACTAAGACAGCGCAACATAGAGGGCAAGGAGTAACTGTATCAATAATACCACTAGCTACCATTACCATACATTTGAAAATGTTCCTTTGATCCAAACAGGTTTTATGACCAAAAGGATAGGCCTACACTGAAAAAATTACTCAAAAAGAAGGACATCTATTTGTTTTACCATGAGTTTTATACCGCTACAAAAATAGTTTTTTTGTTCAAAATAATAGTTTACGGGACTGCTCATATAAAATGCCTTCCAAGCTTTTCTCCTCATTCAATCCAACTACTGTAGGCCTAGTTGGATTATTCAGCACATTGCACTGCCACACAGTAGCTTTTGTGTGCACTGTACTGGATCACTGAGCAAGGGGAGAGAGAAAGAAAGCGTATTCTTTCCTCTTTCCAGTTCTCCTTTTTAGCTTGTGTATTATTCTCCTCACTACCTCATATACAGATGTAGGATCTTAATTTGAGCCAGTTTGCTACAGCAGGAAAATAATCCTGCAGCAACAGGACATTTGTATTACTATGTGGATTTTAATCAATGGCCACTTTGCAGGGATTGAAACATTTTTCATAAGGAAAAATCTAATCTGAACTTTCAAAGCTGAAATTATAATAATAAAATGAAATAATAACAATGAATAATGAATCAATAATTACAAACATCAGAAGCCTTTTTAAACCTCAAATACACTACAAGTTTTAAATGTCCTACATTGCAGGAGAGTTCTTCTGCAACAGGGTGATCAAATTAAGATTCTACATATGCATAGAACCTTTTCAGAGATGAGGGTACTTTGCTTTTGTGGGAAATCACAGGCTGTGGACTCGCTTGCAGCACCCACGTATCTTGCTTTGAGTTTGTTTTCGCATATGATTTTATGGGAAAATGTTGGACTATAGACCATATTATAAGCTATGGATTTTAGTGCTAAACTCCGTTTTTTTATTGTGCTCATCATTCCACTTCTGATGACACATAATACACATATCCCTGACTGAAAAAATGAATTACATCCTTTTAATAAAGAAAAGCAATAGCTATTTAAAGTTCAGGGTGCACTTACCAGAGGTTCCATCCTTCAGGTGAACCATCCAATGGTCATCTTTTTTTACTAGGGGACACGTCTTTTTAAAGAATCTCATTTTTGCGGGACATTTGATTTCACACAGTTTTGATTCTCTGGTTAACAAAGACGTAGCTAGATAGATGAGGCCTATGAGTAATTCCCTAAATTATTCTCCTATGATGGGTGGAAACACACTAATCTGGCTGTCATGGATAGGTGGATGGGTCAAACTTCTGATGCCAGCTTTAGTTCATTTAGAGAGACCTCATCAACGACCAGTAGTTTCCAATTGATGCCGTATCTCAAATCCTTCCAGCAGGCTGATTAAAAGCGAATGTTTAGGACACTACGGTGAACGCCCATTTCTTTTGCTTCATGACATAGTGCCTCCCTTCAGAGTAAGCGAACATTATAGAGTGTGAGCAGAACACATGTGGCGGCTGTCAATGATGTAAAAAGGCATGTGAAATGTCACTGTCAGACAAGAAGGAACTCTTCCCACCACCTCTTACTACCATCAGATCGCTTTTCTCACGCTATGGGGTCCACAAAGTCTCTTCATGCCCCCTTGTCTGAATACTCACCAGGATTCGTTGACATTCCACGAGGGTGTCCGTTGCTGTTGGTGTGATGTCACTCCTAGGTGAAGGGCAAGAAAGCAGCCTTAGGGTGAACCTAAACATCTGAGCGAATGTGCAACTTTGTTTAACAAGGGGAGGGGATGTCCTCATGGAGAAACGCCCACCCTCGCTAGAACATCTGAGGAGTATTTGCTCTGATAGGTTTGTGACCTCTTGGTTGGTGGATCAAAGGGCGGCAGTGCTTTCAGCGAGGACCATGTGGCTCACCCAGCCGTATGCATAAGGAGGATATTTTCTAAACAGTGGTATCAACTGCAGTGGGACGTTAGGTGCATTGCCTCCTTGACTGCAGTACTTGACCTCATGGAAAGCTGTGGATGTCGGAGATGCCTCAAGACAGCTAATCTTGACAGTTTTGGGCCTTAACAGACAGCAATCAGTTGCTAACAAGCAGCCCTTGAGCTATCAAGGTCCAGGAACCTAAAAACATTGGCTATCTGGTGCTAAGGCCTTTTTATCCACTCCTTCCACCTCCATCTCCCCACCCACTCCCTGGCCCTTTTTCTCCTTGTAACACACTGTTACTGGGCTGTGATTGATTGTTTGGAAATAGCAGTAATGTAGCCAGGCAGGAATGCCATTACTTTGAGATTCACACACCCCTACGAAATTCCAGTCCGCCGGTGAGACAGAGCGTCAGAGACAGACTTAAAAACGCCTGGAATTTACATTAATTCATGTTTAAAAGCTCAGGGAGGAATTATTGCTCACTGTTTACAGAAAGGCGTTCCAGGAATCAATTGACCTCTTTTTTTTCTCTCTCTTGCTCTCCCTTGGTCTTCTCCTGGGTCCATTTGGAGGCTCCAAAGCAAACACTCTCTTTCATAAACAAGCTTTTAGGCCTGTCCTCTCCGACTGTCCATCTCATAAAGTTGATGAAGCTTCACGGACCACTGGCTTACATGAGAGTGAAGGTTAAGTGTTGCACCGCACTGTAGTCAGTATTCACCTGTAGAAGAAAGGGGGTCTCTATGACAAATCCTTTTACTTGGCTTCAGAAAAAAAAAGAAAAACAGGAAATATTAGGAATAGAAATCGTTTGATCATCTTACAATTCTTTCGTTTTGACAGCTGTGTCCTGACGTTGTGTCTATAAGATGGACTGGATGACATCCATCTGTCTTGACACACACAGCACAGGTCTAATCAAGGTCTAATCAAAAACCAGTGGCTGCCGTTGATTGGCTGAATACCCGGGCTGGGGGGTGGTTGGAGTTTTGTAAACAAAGTAAAATGACAGAAATATGATTTCTGTCATATTTCGACCGGCCAGTATTTTTTTCTCTAAGATATATAAAGCAATCTATGCATTTAAACAACAGCATAAATACACCTATTTCACTTTTGCATGTCAAAAACCGAATGATCATAACTGCACATGCTGCCATTGTTTTGAACAGATTCAGTGGTCTAAAGTACTTAAGTAAAAATACTTGAAAGTACTACTTATTTATATTTTTGACCATTTTTACTTTACCACATTTCTAAAGAAAATAATGCACTTTTTAATTCATACATTTTCCCTGACACCCAAAAGTACTCGTTACATTTTGAATGCTTAGCAGGACAGGAAAATGGTCCAATTCACACACTTATCAAGAGAACATCCCTCATCCCTACTGCCTCTGACCTGGCAGACACACATGCTTGTTTTATAAATGATGTCTGAGTGTTGGAGTGTGCGTGTGGCAATCTGTATATATATTTTTAAATGGTGCCGTCTGGTTTGCTTAATATAAGGAATTAGACATTTTTACTCCTTTACTTTTGATACTTAAGTATACTGTAGCAAATACATTTACTTTAATGACATTTACTTTTGATACTTAAGTATATTTAGAACCAAATAGTTTTAGACTTTTACTCAAGTAATGTTTTACTGGGTGACTTTCACTTTTGCTTGAGCCATTTTCTATTAAGGTATCTTTATGTTTACCCAAGTATGACAATTGGGTACATTTTCCACCACTGATTAGATTACACTATTTAGAACGAGCAGCCAGCTCACAAACTAACGGGTGCACCAGGAGGAACGTAACAAGCATGCAGATGCAATAAGTGAAAACACATGATCTAACTGGGGATATCTAGCTAGCTTAATGTCACAAAGCATGATGTGCTAGCCAATTAAGTTTGATTCTGAAATAACTTTGTATTTCTGAGTTAGTCAGATATTAGTTTAGAAAGACTTGAAATTGGAATGTGAGCTAACTAGCTAGCTAGATGTTTATCATTAGAAGAAAATGGGTTCTTTTGACAGCTCGTGGGTGGGAGAGAAGGGAAAGAGGTGAACATCTTTTTTGTAAAGTTGCGAATCTGCAAGTACCCGAAGAAATGTGTCTGGGGTATACTGTGCTCTCTAACTAGATGGTATACGGTGCTCTCTAAGTAAATGGTATACTGTGATATGAGGAGTGTCAACCAGTGATTGAGATTGAGGCTTTTGAATGTCAGAGTCACACAGACTCCTAAATAGGTTAAAGTATTGGGAGCTACTGCGAAAATCTGGAGATTCTATCGCAAGGGATTGGGATAGATGTGATGGGGTCTGATGTTTACAGTAGGAGGTTGTCAGCATACAGAGACAGTTTGTGGACCTGCCCTCCTCGACTTATACCTGTCATCCCCAGATGTACAGAACACACTTTATTGCACAACTTAAGACACACACATGGACGTAGCAAGAGGGGAATAGTAGAAGTGGTTTCTAGGAAAGTAGGAATTAAAGAATGTAGTGCACAGTGGTAATAAGGCAATGTGTTATGTTAACCATAATATAGAAAGATGGCTTGGAGTTTGATGGCTATATCAAATAGGAGAGGACTCATTGAACAGCCCTGACAATTTCCTCTATTTGATTTAACCTTTATTTAACTAGGCAAGTCAGTTAAGAACAAATTCTTATTTACAATGACGGCCGACACCGGCCAAACTCAGACGACAGTGGGCCAATTGTGCACCACCCTATGGGATTCCCAATCATGACCAGTTGTGATACAGTCTGGATTCAAACCAGGTTGTCTGTAGTGGCACCTCTAGCTGAGATGCAGTGCCTTAGACCACTGTGCCACTTGGGAGCCCAAGTGCAGGGAGAAATATTGTGAGAGGGTGCTGTTAGTACGAACAGCTGCGTGAGGCGCTGAATACAGGACCATTATCCACGAGACAAAAGTAAGGCCAATTACAAATCTATCAAGTGCAGTAAATACATTCAAATGCCTTCTGGGCAACCAGAAGAATTTGGTGAGTAAAGAATATGAAATAAGCGCTGTAGGTTACCGAATGATTGTCTACCCGTGATAAAAACCTGCCTGATCCCGGTGTAATACTGTAGACATAACTGCTTCTAGTCGGATAGCCAGAACCTTAGTAAGTATCTTATAGTCACAGGAAAGCAGGCTGACGTGGCACTACGACTCAAATTTCAGCGGGTCTTTCCACTTTTTCAGGAGGACTGATATTATGGCCTGTGACATGGTTGGGGGGAGTGGCCCCTGTGTAAGTGCCTCAGCGTAGACATTGCATAATAAGGGTGTCAGCTTAGGATACATATATTTTTTTAACTCAATTGGGTAACCATCTGGACCTGAGGCCTTACCCGTTTTCATTGATTGTATTGCCCTGTCAATCGTTGCTACAGAGATGGGCTTCTTAAAGAATCACAAAGAAATGGACAGTGTGGTTAAAGAGCAATCATTTGCTTCTGATGAGTAAAGGTCCTTGTAGATATTTTCTAATTGATAATTTATACACTTTTGGTCTGAAGTCATCACACCTGCTGGAGATTGGGATTTCAGCTATTAGGCCAGATGCTGCTGTTTGCCTAGGTCCTTTACTCATGAAGTTTGAGAAAGAGAACCACCAACTGGTGATGGTCCCCGAAAGAGGTGGCAGTTAAATATAGGTACATATGTCGGGACGGCAGGTAGTTTAGTGGTTCAGAGCGTTAGGCCAGTAACCAAACAATTGCTCGTTCTAATCCCCAAAACCTGCTATGTGAAAACTCTGTCGATGTTCCCTGCAAAGCACTTAACTCTAATTGCTCCTGTAAGTTTCTCTGGATCAAAGTGCCTGCTAAATGGATTTTAAATTGATCACTCTTTTGTCACAAAGAATTTCCCTGCTGCATGACGAAATTCAAATGAGCCTCGTGAGCCCCTGAAAATGAGCAGTTCTCTTTATCTCCATGTGGGGGAAGTCAAGTCATTGGGATCAGGGCTTGCAATCAAAATAATTTCCTTGCTCAAACGCTGAAACGCTGGGCCTAGGTCCTATGACTGCAACATTCAAATGTACAGAAATGCATCTGAAATGCAGCCATACACAGCAACAACCATTGTTTTTTACAGATTAATAATACAATATACATATTGGTCTCCACTAGGCTATGACATAGAAGTGTCAAGGTCAAAATTGAGTTAAATTGTGGCCAGGGGTGGACCAGCGGATAGGGCCACTGCCTTCAGTGTGCACATATAGGCCTACCATGTCAGTGTGGGTTTGATTCCAGCCCATGTCCTTCCCTCAAAAAATAACTAGATCCCCCCCGATTGACTCATTTATACATTTGAAATATGGACAGTCGAGGGATATTTTACCCCAGATCTTGATAAGAAATGACCATACCTTTTGGATAAAATAAATGGGAAACTAAATAAAAGCTTGTCAAATAAATAATACAATACCAACCAGAGGGTTATCTTTAAAGACTTTGGTTGCAAGCAGGACTAACGTTCAGGCAACACCGATATCGTCTTTTAGGGAATGGTAATGAGGTGACCAATGACCAACAATTGGTGATTTTAGTACGTATTGATGGTTTAACAAGACATCAGCTGGCGATGATCTAGTGTCATCGATGGCTGCAATAGGCCCCTTGATATTTGACTATATTCCAATAGGCTACATTCTAGCCTGGCCATTGTCACATAATGAACGGTGTGAACACTGTTAATAGGCTACGCTTCTGTTGTGTGATGAGCTGATTTGGGCCATCAGTTGATTGACAGAATGATAAACTTTCCTCCAGTGTGGATGCTCGCCCATGTTTTATTTAATTTGTATTATTTTTGTGGTACTTTTTACCCCCCAATTTCGTGATATCCATTTGGTAGTTACAGTCTTGTCGCCTCGCTGCAACTCCTGTATGGACTCGTGACAGGTGAAGTTGAGAGCCATGCTTCCCCCGAAACACGACCCTGCCAAGCCGCACTTCTTCGTGACACACTGCTCGCTTAACCCAGAAGGCAGCCACACCAATGTGTTGGAGGAAACACAGTACAAGTGGCAACCGTGTCAGTGTGCATGCGCCCGGCCTGCCACGCCACAGGAGTCGCTAGAGCGCGATGGGACAAAGACATGTAGTCTGTAGTGACACCTCAAGCACTGCGATGCAGTGACTTAGACCGCAGCACCACTTGGGAGGCCTGTCCCCCACATTTTATAATTTGTCAATATAGTTCTGTTCTTTGGTGTGGATTGAAAGCCTGTAATGTGTGGCTTTAATATTTCTTTACATAAAGAGATTTTGTTGAGCTGAGACACTTTTCTTTGATGTGTAAATTATCAGACTATTCGTTTCACTTATTGAAAAGATTTAGATAAATGCAATTAACTTGTGGGCCTAATGTAGGCTCAGGCTGGTCACTAGTTTTCCCAACACTCATGAGGCTCGGAGACGGAGCGCGCTGCTTAGATCAGGGTTTCCAAAACTCGGTCCTGGGGCCCCCCCTGGGTGCACATTTTGTTTTTTGCCCTAGCACAACACAGCTGTTTCAAATCCTCAAAGCTTGATGATGAGTTGGTTATTTGAATAAGCTGTGTAATGCTAGGGCAAACACCAAAATGTGCACCCAGGGAGGGCCCCAGGTCCGAGTTTGCGAAACCCTGGCTTAGACCACTGTGCTATGGCAGTTCACAATGCTCTAGCAAACACCAACCTGTGGTGGCAGGGTGGCCTAGTGGTTAGAGCGTTGGACTAGTAACCAAAAGGTTGCAAGCTCAAATCCCCGAGCTGACAAGGTACAAATCTGTTATTCTGCCCCTGAACAGGCAGTTAACCCACTGTTCCTAGGCTGTCATTGAAAATAAGAATTTGTTCTTAACTGACTTGCTTAGTAAAAAAATAAAAACTCAGTAAACTATCAATAATGATGATACATAGGTGTGCCATATTTCTTTTTTAAAGCCTTCCCAAAATCACAGCCCTAAGCTTATCCACTAGGAAATTAATGCCTAAATTGTTAACTTTTTTGTTGTTTCTGTTTTAACCCTGTTACCATGTGGAATAAATGCATTAAAAAAATCTGTGTCAAAGGGTAGTGGACCGGATTCAAATCCATGCTGACTCTGGCATACTGTATGTGTACTGAGGTCAGTGGCTGTAACCGCAAGACCACACATGCACTGATGCATCCAAGATAATTTATTCTGCCTATTGCTTTCCTTAAACATATAATAAAACAGTTGATAAAAAAAATACAGTATTTTCCCAAATGAAAAATACATCTACCCCCTACAAATATGCCAATGTATTATAATCCACATAAGAATTCACAGGAGACACACTGTAGCCTGCATCTAGCCTACATACGGTATGGTACTGCATTGTATACAAACACCTCTTCCAGCTTGTCCCTTGCACCAATTCTAAGTATTTCTTCAGATATTCAAATCCTCCCTGCTGCAAGATTATTTTCCTCCTGCGAGGAACTTGACGTCTGTACAATCGTCCCGGCACCTCTGTTAGAAGGCGTGGTTGTCACACCCTGATGTTTCACCTGTCTTTGTGATTGTCTCCACCCCCCTCCAGGTGTCGCCCATCTGCCCCCTTTATCCCCTGTGTATTTATACCTGTGTTCTCTGTTTGTCTGTTGCCAGTTTGTTTTGTTTGTCAAGTCAACCAACATTTTCGTGTCAGCTCCTGCTTTTCCACAGTCTCTCTTTTCTTGTTCTCCTGGTTTTTGACCCTTGCCTTTCCTGACCCTGTACCTGCCCGCCTGACCACTCTGCCTGCCCCTGACCCTGAGCCTGCCTGCCGTCCTGTACCTTTGCACCTGTTGCTGTAATACATATTGTTACCTCGACAAGGTCTGCATCTGGGTCTTCCCTTGATACCTGATAGTGATATTGACCCGTAGGAAGACAAATGTACAGAACACACTTTATTGCACACACTTAAGACACACACACAGCAATGTAGCAAGAGGGGACTAGTAGAAGTGGTTTCAAGGAAAGAAGGAATTAAAGAATGGCTGAAAGCTAACATGGCAACTAATATAAACAGCATGTACAGATACAACCGTTAGTAGGGCTGGGCTAAACGTGTTGGCTGCTGGGGCTAATATAGCACACGGTAGTATATACAATTACATGCTAGGCTACAAATTGGGGCATAGTGACATATGCGTTTACAATTAGTGGCAATGCTAATATGTGAACAGTAAGCCTCTAGAATATGACCATGGGGGATGCTATCTTAGGTTGGGCAATAGGTAGTTTATTACTACATAACAACCTAACAGTCAAACTATACATACACAACATGGATAAATAGTAGTGTCCTAGTTCACTTACATAGGTCAGTGATGCACTAACACTAGCGTGTGTTGGGAGAGTCCAGGGCTGCAGGAGGAAGGTCAATGGGATGTGGCCCAGCTGTTGGTTTGCAGGGCAGAGCTCCTCACTCTGCTGCTGAAGACTGAGATAAAGAGGCAAGTAATTGGAAGAGGCAAGAGGCATCTGTGATTGGCTGACCCCATAGTTTGATAAGGCAATCCTTACAACCTGGCCTAGCAACAAAGATGTGTTTTGCCAGTTTATGGCCCCTTAAGGCATCAGTTAAGGCAAAAGTAAAATAGCCGAACTGAATGAGTGTGCTGCATACTCCCTTCAAAAGACCTTTGCTTGAAAAACAAGAATCTGTCATTAATTTTGACGTTTTTGTCAAGATCTTAGTCACAAATTTGACATCTAACTAAGATGTTCAGTGCGGTGTTTCTCAATGAAAAAATGTGCATGAAAATGAGTTGTCTCTTGTTGAATGACAACAAAGACT
This sequence comes from Oncorhynchus mykiss, assembly GCF_013265735.2. Taxonomy (NCBI): domain Eukaryota; kingdom Metazoa; phylum Chordata; class Actinopteri; order Salmoniformes; family Salmonidae; genus Oncorhynchus; species Oncorhynchus mykiss. The sequence continues at coordinate 15,329,897 of NC_048578.1, forward strand.
TAATTGAACGATAGGACTAAAAACAAACAAAGGATAACTAATATAAAATATACTGTGTCCGTAGAATGTGTATAAAAGTAAAAGCTGGAAGTAGAAGCCTAAGTGTTGTTGTCCATTAGTTTACTCCAATTAGGAGATGGGTGGTAGGTTTAGGAGAAAATAATAATGGAAAATATATTTTAACAAATATATACAGTACCAGTCAAAGTTTGGACACACCTACTCATTCAAGAGTTTTTCTTTATTTTTTAAAACTATTTTCTACATTGTATAATAATAGTGAAGACATACAAACTATGAAATAACACATATGCAATCATGTAGTAATCAAAAAAGTGTTAAACAAATCTAAATATATTTTATATTTGAGGTTATTCAAAGTAGCCACCCTTGCCTTGACGACAACTTTGCACACTTGGCATTCTCTCAACCAACTTCATGAAGAATGTTTTCCAAAAGTCTTGAAGGAGTTATTGATAGATATGCTGAGCACTTGTTGGCTGCTTTTCCTTCACTCTGCAGTCCAACTCATCCCAAACTATCTCAATTGGGTTGATGTCAGGTGATTGTGGAGGCCAGGTCATCTGATGCAGCACTCCATCACTCTCCTTCTTGGTCAAATAGCCCTTATACAGCCTGGAGGTGTGTTTTGTGTCATTGTCCTGTTGAAAAACAAATGATAGTCCCACTAAGTGCAAACTAGATGGGATGGCGTACCACTGCAGAATGCTGTGTGCATTGAGTTCTAAATAAATCACTGACAGTGTCACCAGCAAAGCACCCCCACACCATCACACCTCCTCTTCCATGCTTCACGGGGGGAACCACACATGCGGAGCTCATCCATTCACCTACTCTGTGTCTCACGAAGACATGGCAGTTAGAACCAAAAATCTAAAATTTTGACTCATCAGACCAAAGGACAGATTTCCACCCGTCTAATGTCCATTGCTCTTGTTTCTTGACAAGCAAGTCTCTTCGTCTTATTGGTGTTCTTTAGTAGTGGTTTCTTTGCAGGAATTCGACAATGAAGGCCTGATTCACGCAGTCTCCTATGAACAGTTGATGTTGAGGTGTGTATGTTACTTGAACTCTGTGAAGCATTTGTTTGGGCTGCAATTTCTGAGGCTGGTAACTCGAACTTATTCTCTGTAGCAGAGGTAACTCTGGGTTCTCATGAGAGACAGTTTCATCGTAGAGCTTGCTGGTTTTTGCGACTGCACTTGAAGAAACTTTCAAGGTTCTTGAAATGTTCCGGATTGACTGACTTTCATGTCTTAAAGTAATGATGGACTGTCGCTTCTCTTTGCTTATTTGAGCTGTTCTTGCCATAAAATGGACTTGGTATTTTACCAAATAGGGCTATTTTCTGTATACCACCCTACATTGTCACAACACAACTGATTGACTCAAATGCACTAAGAAGGAAAGAAATTCCATAAATGTACTTTTAAGAAGGCACACCTGCTAGTTGAAATGCATTCCAAGTGAATACCTCAGGAATGCCAATAGCGTGCAAAGCTGTCGTCAGGGCAAGTGTGGCAACTTCGAAGAATCTCAAATATAAAATATATTTTGATTTGTTTAACCCTTTTTTGGTTACTATATGATTCCATATGTGTTATTTCATAGTTGTGATGTCTTCACTATTATTCTACAATGTAGAAAATAGTAAAAAAAAATAAAGATAAACCCTGGAATGAGTAGGTGTGTCCAAACTTTTAACTGGTACTGTATATATTTACAATAATATATATATATATTTATAAAACATATATATGGGGGATTGGACATTTAGCAGACAATTACATTGATAGAAGGCACAATCTATTTGCAATATTAAAGCTGATCAACCCCCCCCCCCCCCCCCCCCCCTCAAAAAAAATAATAGAGCAGTGACTGTTGACCAATCACCGCTGAAGGGGCGTAAACCTTGGCTCTGAACCTGGGCTTGCCTCCAGAAAAAAAAATTGTGTGCACAAACAGTCCCCCCCCCCCAACAAAAACCACAAAGTCCAAAACTAACCAAAACATCACAAAATGTTGTCATAAACTCTACCAAACTTTTTTGTCTGTAAACATGTGGACGCCTTTAAGCTGCAGCGGGGGGTCCCTATTTGGTGCAGTCAGAAGTCCCACAGAGTTAGAAGTCCCACGGAGTTAGAAGTCCCACAGTTAGATGTCCCACAGAGTTAGATGTCCCACAGAGTTAGAAGTCCCACAGAGTTAGAAGTCCCACAGAGTTAGAAGTCCCAAAGTTGTGTCTCTGTCCCAGGGCTAGAGAGAAGGTTTGAGAGAGGGGTTTCTACAATGCTGGGAATAGGCTAGCCAGTGAAGGGCATGTCCTCTCTGGATGCTTTCCCACATGACAGCGATGTCATTGTGTGGCCGCGTGCCGATCTATTGCTGATTAGCACAATGGCCTGAGGTTGGGCGTGACGTGATACTGGCAGTGATGTCATGGAGTCCAAGAGCTTCGCAGGTCGACTGCAACATTTGCGTCCAGAGGACCTCGAGTCATTACTTATTGACCTGGTTTGGCACTGATATCGATTTTCCGTTTGGTTCGTCAACTCTCCGTCCTCTCCCACACACACGTTTTCTGAGACATGATGGCATTACCCATAAGACGTGCTTGGTGGGATGAACGAGCCTGATACGCCTGTGAGGCCACTGTTTTCACTATGTGGGACACCAGACTACCTCAGTCATAGCATTAAATCAAAGGTCATTCATTTCAGGGACCCTTCCCTATGCAACTCTTTAACAGGGTCTCAGTTATCATGTGCTGGGGTATCCCCTAACTGTGTGTGTTTGTGTTTGTATTAGTGTGTGTGTGTGTGTGTGTTTTTGTTTACCAGAAGTCCTCACAAGGATAGTAAAACAAGGAACATTTGGACAAGTGGGGAAATTTTGCAGGTCCCCACAGGGAAAAATGCTATTTTAGGTTTAGGGTTTAGGTTACAATTAGGGTTAGAGTTAGAATTAAGGTTAGGGTTAGGGGTTACGGTTAGGTTTAAGTTTAGGGTTAGGTATAGTTTTAGGGTTAGGGTTAGGGGTTAAGGTTAGGCTTAGGGTTAGGGGTTAAGGTTAGGGTTAGATTTAGGGTTAGGGAAAATAGGATTTTGGATGGGAAACAATTATTTGGTCCCCTCAAGGATACCAATACAAATCTATGTGTGTGTGTTGAGAGGGGTGTTGTTCAGGCCACTCAATCACTTATATGCTCCCAGTGGAGCCTTTCCTTCATAAACTCAATGAACTTGCATAGTGGCATCATTTGCTACTTGTGAGTGTTTGAATGGGCTAGTCTGTAAGTATGTATGAGTGTGTGTTAGAGAGTTTGTAAGTGTGTGTTAAGTGCCTTTCCTGCTAGTGTGGGGGCCTTTTCTTCTCCCATTGTTCACATAGTGACTGGATACAGCTGCTGCAGCTCCTATGGTACAAAAAGCGCTTCTAGCACCAGTCCCTAAGCTCACTTCTGCTACAGAAACCAGGGGAGAGCGAGGCCAGTGTATATCTGCTTACAAACTATTTGCTAAATGTTTTATTCCAGTGTCTCAGATGACAACGGCAAAACTGTCTCAGTTGGCAGCTCATCCTACGCGGGTATCAGTCAGGTAATAAGTACAAGCATGCGGGAGGCAATCGATCAACGCACAAGTTGAATGATATGACAGCAACAAACGGTTTACAGACACCCAAAAGCTGAAGTCAAGTTGTAATGCAGGAGAGAGATGAATCACAGGTCAAGATCATCAGCTAAGAAGAAAGTATTGTTTATACTTATTGTCAGAGAGCCGTGAGGATATCATTAATTTATGTATGCACTAGGTGACTGATAGGGGGCGCTGTTTTGAAGCCACCGTGCCTCCATCTTGCCACTACCCAACCATTCAAAAAAATATTTTGGAAGCTCTAGAAATGCATTTATTCATGTCTATATTAATTTCTGCCACATTTATTCTATTAAAGACACCTTAATGCATACTTTGAAATTATATTATGTGAGCTAAACATCAAAATAAATAAATACAAATATATAAAAACAGCATCATTTTTGGAGATCACTAATGTTAGTGAGTCCAATACAACAAAAAAAGGACTGCTCCTACTTGGGAGTGCCAATAAGGCCGACCGGTGGCTTCAAAGCCTCTAAATGGCCAATACATACAGTGCTTTTGGAAAGTATTCAGACCTGTTGACTTTTTCCACATTATGTTACGTTAAAACCTTATTCTAAAACGGATTAAATCATTTTTTCTCTCATCAATCTGCACCCAATATCCCATAATGAAAATGCACAAATAGTTTTTTAGATTTCTTTGCAAATTTATAAAAAATAAACAGAAATATCACATTTACATAGTAGGTATTCAGAATCTTTACTCAGTACTTTGTTGAAGCACCTGTGGCAGCAATTACAGACTCAAGTCTTCTTGGGTATGACGCTACAAGCTTGGCACACCTGTATTTGGGGAGTTTCTCCCATTCTTCTCTGCAGATCCTCTCAAGCTATGTCAGGTTGGATGGGGAGCGTCACTGCACAGCTACAGTGCCTTGCGAAAGTATTCGGCCCCCTTGAACTTTGCAACCTTTTGACACATTTCAGGCTTCAAACATAAAGATATAAAACTGTATTTTTTTGTGAAGAATCAACAACAAGTGGGACACAATCATGAAGTGGAACGACATTTATTGGATATTTCAAACTTTTTTAACAAATCAAAAACTGAACAATTGGGCGTGCAAAATTATTCAGCCCCCTTAAGTTAATACTTTGTAGCGCCACCTTTTGCTGCGATTACAGCTGTAAGTCGCTTGGGGTATGTCTCTATCAGTTTTGCACATCGAGAGACTGAAATGTTTTCCCATTCCTCCTTGCAAAACAGCTCGAGCTCAGTGAGGTTGGATGGAGAGCATTTGTGAACAGCAGTTTTCAGTTCTTTCCACAGATTCTCGTTTGGATTCAGGTCTGGACTTTGACTTGGCCATTCTAACACCTAGATATGTTTATTATTGAACCATTCCATTGTAGATTTTGATTTATGTTTTGGATCATTGTCTTGTTGGAAGACAAATCTCCGTCCCAGTCTCAGGTCTTTTGCAGACTCCATCAGGTTTTCTTCCAGAATGGTCCTGTATTTGGCTCCATCCATCTTCCCATCAATTTTAACCATCTTCCCTGTCCCTGCTGAAGAAAAGCAGGCCCAAACCATGATGCTGCCACCACCATGTTTGACAGTGGGGATGGTGTGTTCATTGTGATGAGCTGTGTTGCTTTTACGCCAAACATAACGTTTTGCATTGTTGCCAAAAAGTTCAATTTTGGTTTCATCTGACCAGAGCACCTTCTTCCACATGTTTGGTGTGTCTCCCAGGTGGCTTGTGGCAAACTTTAAACGACACTTTTTATGGAAATCTTTAAGAAATGGCTTTCTTCTTGCCACTCTTCCATAAAGGCCAGATTTGTGCAATATACGACTGATTGTTGTCCTATGGACAGAGTCTCCCACCTCAGCTGTAGATCTCTGCAGTTCATCCAGAGTGATCATGGGCCTCTTGGCTGCATCTCTGATCAGTCTTCTCCTTGTATGAGCTGAAAGTTTAGAGGGACGGCCAGGTCTTGGTAGATTTGCAGTGGTCTGATACTCCTTCCATTTCAATATTATCGCTTGCACAGTGCTCCTTGGGATGTTTAAAGCTTGGGAAATCTTTTTGTATCCAAATCCGGCTTTAAACTTCTTCACAACAGTATCTCGGACCTGCCTGGTGTGTTCCTTGTTCTTCATGATGCTCTCTGCGCTTTTAACGGACCTCTGAGACTATCACAGTGCAGGTGCATTTATACGGAGACTTGATTACACACAGGTGGATTGTATTTATCATCATTAGTCATTTAGGTCAACATTGGATCATTCAGAGATCCTCACTGAACTTCTGGAGAGAGTTTGCTGCACTGAAAGTAAAGGGGCTGAATAATTTTGCATGCCCAATTTTTCAGTTTTTGATTTGTTAAAAAAGTTTGAAATCTCCAATAAATGTCGTTCCACTTCATGATTGTGTCCCACTTGTTGTTGATTCTTCACAAAAAAATACAGTTTTATATCTTTGTGTTTGAAGCCTGAAATGTGGCAAAAGGTCGCAAAGTTCAAGGGGGCCGAATAATTTCGCAAGTTACTGTATGTTCAGGTCTCTACAGAGATGTTAGACTGGGTTCAAGTCTGAGCTCTGGCTGGGCCACTCACGGACATTCAGAAGCTTGGCTGTGTGCTTAGGGTTGTTGTTCTGTTGGAAGGTGAACCTTCGCCCTGGTCTGAGGTCCTGAGCGCTCTGGAGCAGGTTTTCATCAAGGATCTCCGTTCATCTTTACCTCAATCTTGACTAGTCTCCCAGTCCCTGCCGCTGAAAAACATCCCCCACATTATGATGCTGCCACCACCATGCTTCACTGTAGGGATGGTGCCAGATTTCCTCCAGACGTGATGCTTGGCATTCAGGCCAAAGAGTTCAATCTTGATTTCATCAAGATGGTCCGAGAGTCTTTAGGGGCCTTTTAGCAAACTCCAAGCAAAGCTGCCATGTGCCTTTTAGTGAGGAGTGGCTTTCGTCTGGCCACTCTACCATAAAGGCCTGATTGATGGAGTGCAGAGACTGCAGAGATGGTTGTCCTTCTGGAAGGTTCTCCCATTTCCACAAAGGAACTCTAGAGTTATGTCAGAGTGACCATCGGGTTCTTGGTCCCCTCCCTGACCAAGGCCCTTCTCCCCCTATTGCACAATCTGGCCGAGCGACCAGCTCTAGGAAGAGTCTTGGTGGTTCAAAACTTCTCCCATTTAAGAATGATGGACACTGTGATCTTGGGGACATTCAATGCTGCAGAAATGTTTTGGTCTCCTTCCCTAGATCTGTGCCTCAACACAATCCTGTCTCGTAGCTCTACGGACAATTCCTTCGACCTCATGGCTTTGTTTTTGCTCTGATATGCACTGTCAACTGTGGGACCTTATATAGACAGCCTTTCCAAATGATGTCCAATCAATTTAATATACCACAGGTGGACTCCCATCAAGGATGATCAATGGAAACACGATGCATCTGAGCTCAATTTCAAGTCTCATAGCAACAGGTCTGAATACTTATTTATGTTTTTTTGTTTTTAATACATATGCAAAAAAAAGAAACTGTTTTTGCTTTTTCATTATGGGGTAATGTGTGTAGATAGCTGAGGAAATTGTTTTATTTAATCCATTTTAGAATAAGGCTGTGACGACCACAAAATGTGGAAAAAGTCAAGGGGTCTGAAAACTTTCCGAAGGCAATGTAGCATCAGCGATTGCTGATCCAGCGTTTACATACATCATTGGAGGACATGCCTAGGCTATTGTGCACTTTTGAATCTTTGCCAGCCTTTTGTGTGGTTGAATAGGCAGATTGAGGCAGACATATTTTGTCAAAATGAAGTGGTTGTGAAAGCAGTGGGATTGGGAGGCATGGTACCACAGAGGTTGGACTGTAACTGTATACAGGGTGTGCAGCGAAGCCTCCCGACAGAGTAAACCTGCTACATTTTGATTCCACCTTGAAATCTGGTATGAGATGATGAGTATCAAATGAAAGATCTGGATAAGATCTAGTTATATGGTGCAACTATAGGCAACCCCCCAGGGCCAAGTTACCTGGGGTGATGTTTTCTCAATGTAGCGAACAACGCAATGAGCAAACCATACACCAGTCAACGATTGGTCGCCATAATTTAGACTTGGGATTCAGCAAACCAACCCTTGTTGCCAATCAGTCACAAAGTCCCAAAGTGGTTCCCTTACAACCAATTGTAATTTCAATGCCAGATGTACCTATCAGTACTTTTGCAGGAAGCTGAACAAATGAACCTTCATAAAAGCTATAATTGGAGCAGCTGGATTTGTAATGTTGATCCTCTGCTTGTACCATGTGATGAGGAGGAGGATAACTCCAAAGCTACAACAGCTGTTTGAACTAGTACAAATATTCACTGCAATTCATGAGTCACCAAACGTGGAATGTGTACAAGACAGGATGTACTGTAGGTTCACATGCAAGAGGGGTGTTTAGAACTTCGTAAAATAAAACCACATTGGCATCTTTGAATCAGTCTAGGATGTGAATCATGTCTATAATGAAACATGCAGAGACTCATCATCACATGAAAGCGTACAGCCACTGACAATGATTTAATTATCACTCGACTACATTACTCTGCAATTGCTGAAGTGCCATGTAACAACAATGTCGTTAATGCAGAAATAATAGCAACTAAATGTGGAACACTCACAGTGTTAACATGGTGAGAATAACATTAGTGGAACACTCACAGTGTTAACATGGTGAGAATAACATTAGTGCATGAGCATTCCAAACTGTCACAAGCCATATAGTCAGCAGAGCAATTCCATTTATTGCATAACAATCACCACATGCTTAGTTTTGAGATGACAGAGTGCTAACTGCAAGGACACGGCTTCTATAAGATTCAGATTCAGTTGGAACTGTCTTCACTAGAAAACTGTATTCTCAAGATAGCTAGTCTAGAGCTGTCAAACTTGTCTCTCAACAAGCATATTTAAGTCATTTCAAGTTTTCAATTCAAGTATTAGCCCAATATGCAGTGAGATTTTTAATTGAGTGTTGAATTAGGTTACTTTGATTCTCACAGATTCAGCATGAATCCCATACAAAACAACATTTAATAAAACCTGAATGAATGAACTTGTAAACATTTTTTAACTGGGATGAAATGTTAAATATCAACGCGCAAACAATCCTGTCTCATGTCAGATCTTTCTCTGTGTTAACATGTTCTCTGTGTTAGCAAGTGCAACATGCCCCTGTCTCATGTTGAAAGCAGGTTGCTCATGCATGATTAGACTGTTCAGAAAACTTAGCTGTAGGAGTGTACCAAGTTGACATCTGGTCTTCTCTTTCCCCCTCTGTGAACAATGTAGCTACACCTTCTCCCAGTTACTTCCATAGAGATAGTTAGAGGACACAATATTGTTATATGTCCTATTATGGTGTCTGTGAGAGCATGGGCAGCGCCATTAAGGCCATCTCCATTTTGAAGTAGTACATATTTGTCTTCTCCTACTTCTATAAACAAACTGAAAGGGTGCACACTGCCACCTGGAGTGTGTTGTTTGAACAGGTATAATGCCAAGGTTGGCGATTTACTGCCACCTGCAGTTTTGGAATGTTTGCTCATAAGTATAATTAATTGGCTGATCTCTCCTGATGGCCTGGATGGAATTATGTGATCCTTCCTTAACCCATAGGAAGTCCCACCCAGTTGACTACTTCAAAATGGTGAAAGTCCTCAATGGCGCTGCCCATGCTAAAATGGGCTTTTGGGCACTAGAGTCCTCTACCTATCTCTATGGTTACTACCCACCTTCTGCAGGTGAGGGCTGTATAAGCCCTGCCTTAGGCCATCACAGCTACATAAACTTTGAGCTTAACATAGAAGAAGACTGTTCTGACACATTAGATCCACTGTCATCTCCACATACTCAGAGAGAGCTCGTTTTCCAGAGGCTTTTTTAAGGATTGCTGCCAAAGCTAGGTCATCAGACAAATATGTTAGAATTATCTTTTGCAAAGGTCAAATATTTATTTAATTCACACCCACTTTTTGATATGATAGCTGAAGCATGCTGGCCAGGTAACATGGTGAAGACTTGAGTTAAGGCAGATGTTTGAGGGCAGTTCTTCAAAAGGAGTTTTAGCTAATTATCAGCTAAAACAACTTTGATCTATTCTCTATAGGTAACATATACAATGTTGTCGACATAGATAACACTTGAAATGATTATCACTTCTCCCTGCTGCGTACATCACATTTAAGAACTGGACCTTATGTTTTCGTAAATGATTTCCTTTGGCTCCCTTGCGTTTTTGAGAGTTCAAAATCAGTATAGTTCCTCACAGCTAAATATGTAGCCTAGTTTACAACACACAGTTTGTTGTGGAAATACATATGTTCCCTGAGGCTGTGTGTGGCAACCACACCTATGGTACAAGATACAGCTTACATTCATCATCACATGAAAAGGTCAACAATAGAAATGGATGAATGAATACTGTATTGATCCTCAATGGGGAAATGTGTCTTGGCACAAGTAGCATACAGAAACACAATACAGAAACTAATCAAATAGGTGTGTGTAGCAGCTGGGAAAACAAACAAGCAACACAAACATTGCTGTGGCAGGTTTGATTTAATCAGATCCCCATTATAACAAAAGAGCATCATAGCTTTTGCATAGGTGTCCGTTCAATGTTTGTCAATAAAATCATTACAGAGCCAGACCTGTCACTGTTCCCGCCCTGCTGCAATTACATGGACAGAATAATTGGTCTGTAATTTCGATCCTCTCCCTCAACCATTTGAGAGTGTGTCATCTCTTCATTCGGACCCAGCTCCTCTGTTTGCGACACAGTCTTTTTTTGCCAGGAAGTACCGGTTCCAATAGTGAAATCACATGTCCTGACTTCTTCACACGGTCGTCTACTCTGTGGCAAGGCCTTCTCACTCTTTAGCCAGCTGAATGCTCCTACGATCTTTCAAGGCCTGCCAGATCTCTCCAACTCGCCGGCCCAGCCTGGCTCTGTCTGCCTCTTCACCATGTAGTAGGAGCTCAGAAACAAAGGGCCTGCTCCATTACCTAAGAGGGAGCAGAGGCTGCGCCAAACCCACACACAGACGCCAAAGGGGGGTCCACCGAAGGCTCCGCAAGACCCCATACCTGTGTCAGAGCCTATTAAGGCTGAGAAGGACCCCAGAATAAAGTGGACATTTCTTTTCGCTCTGCTTCTCTCCACTTTGTTTCTGTGGGACCTTCAGTTCTTATTCTCCCCATCGCCGACAATAAGGCCTGAGGCTTGGTCCTTTTGGGAGAAATTCACAAGAAGGAGCCATCCAAATGACCAAGAATTGGCCAGGCCACTTCTCCCTTGGTTGCTCTTACCAGTAATGCATTGCAGAGATGGACGAGCCGATAGGTTGTGAACATACATGTGCAGGGCCTCTGAGTAGGAGTGAAATGAGGAGTGGTGGTGGGAATGTTACACCGTTTGCTTTCCTTCACACACTTTAGGGCGTGTGTGTGTGCGTGTGTGCGTTTGTGTGTGTGTGTGTGTGTGTGTGAGATCTGGCAAAAGAGATTTGCAAATATAACAAACAATGAACACCAAGTTGAAAGCTGCATAGCAACCAGAAACATACCCAAGACATGAATATACTTCACATCCACAAGTGAAAATACTACGATGTCTACCAGCACATTATCTCTACATATTTATGACTACATCTTACAAAAAGTCATAAATACTCCTCTCGGAAAGTCATCAAGCATATTGCATGTGTTTTATCAGTTGTAATCAATCCACGAGGTAAGGAATGCAAAGAAGTTCACAAATTCTATCATGGACATTCTGTTTGGGCGAGGTAAAACACTGATACAAAGACCGATGATACATTATTTCCACAGTTTTAATATGCAGTCAGGGTAGAGACAGCAACTTTCTAAATGAGTGCTACACCAAATTATAATTATTTGTACAACGACTGCATTATATAATATCTAGTCATGCATGTTGTTGTTGTTGTTTTGTGTTGCGGTGCCATGCCGTGTGTAATTTTGTGTTACAGGCTTTGCCCTCATGACATACTGAGCATGTAAAGATACAAGTAATGATCTAACTGATAATAAATGTATTCGAATACATTTCTAGATCTGAATTTATGCTTCAGTTCACAGATCTACAATCATCTCAGCCAACCTAAATCCTGAGCTTTGGTATTGGGGAGGGGTTACTGAAATTCCTTTCTTAGATCAGCAGACTAATACGTTCATATATATATATATATATATTATTATTATTTTAAATATACACAAAAAAAAGTTTACACACCTACTCATATTTTCTACATTATCGAATAATAGTGAAGACATAAAAACTATGAAATAACACATATGGAATCATGTAGTAACCAAATCAAAATATATTTTCTATTTGAGATTCTTCAAAGTAGCCACCTTTTGCCTTTGCACACTCTTGGCATTCTCTGAACCAGCTTCACCAGGAAAGCTTTTCCAACAGTTTTCCACATTTGCTGAGCACTTGTTGGCTGCTTTTCCTTCACTCTGTGGTCCAACTCATCCCAAACCATCTCAATTGGGTTGAGGTCAGGTGATTGTTGAGGCCAGATCTGATGCAGCACTCCATCACTCTCCTTCTTGGTGAAATAGCCCTTACATAGCCTGGAGGTGTGTTGGGTCATTGTCCGGTTGAAAAACAAATGATAGTCCCACTAAGTGCCGTGATTGTAGGCCGTCATTGTAAATAAGAATTTGTTCAGAAAAAAAATATGGCTTCTGGAGCGGCCCAGTCAGAGTCCTGACTTCAACCTGATTTAAGATGCTGTGGCATGACCTCAAGAGAGCAGTTCACACCAGACATCCCAATAATATTGCTGAACTGAAAAAGTTTTGTTCAAAGGAATGGTCCAAAATTGCTCCTGACCGTTGTGCAGCTCTGATCCGCAACTACAGAAAACATTTGGTTGAGGTTATTGCTGCCAAAGGAGGGTCAACCAGTTATTAAATCCAAGGGTTCACATACTTTTCCCACCCTGCACTGTGAATGTTTACATGGTGTGTTCAATAAAGACATGTGTTATTAGTTTAAGCAGACTGTGTTTGTCTATTGTTGTGACCTAGATGAAGTTCAGATCAAATTTTATAACCAATTTATGCAGAAATCCAGGTAATTCCAAAGTGTTTACATACTTTTTCTTGCCACTGTAACAGACTTGCCTAGTTAAATAAAGGTTAAATAAAAAATTACAATAATAAATAAAAGTGCAAACCAGATGGGATGGTGTGTCACTGCAGAATGCTGTGGTAGCCATGCAGGTTCAGTGTGCATTGAATTCTAAATAAATCACTGTCACCAGCAAAGCACCACCACACCATCATACTTCCTCCTCCGTGCTTCATGGTGTGAACCACACATGCAGAGATCATCCATTCACCTACTCTGAGTCTCACAAAGACACAGAGGTTGGAACCAAAAATCTCAAATTTGGACTCATCAGAACCAAAGGACAGATTTCCACCAGTCTAATGTCCATTGCTTGTGTTTCTTAGCCAAAAGCAAGTCTCTTCTTCTTCTTAGTGTCATTTAGTAGTGGTTTCTTTGCAGCAATTCAATTATGAAGGCCTGATGAGATGTGTCTGTTACTTGAACTTTGTGAAGCATTTATTTGGGCTAAGGTCTGAGGTGCAGTTAACTTTAATGAACTTATTCTCTGCAGCAGAGTTAACTCTGGGTCTTCCTTTCCTGTGGCGATCCTCATGAGAGCCAGTTTCATCATAATATTTGATGGTTTTTGCGACTGCACTTGAAGAAACTTTTAAAGTTTTAAAGTTCTTGAAATGTTCTGGATTGACTGACCTTCATGTCTAAAAGTAAAGATGGACTGTCGTTTCTCTTTGCTTATTTGAGCTGTTCTTGCCATAATATGGACTTGGTCTATTACCAAATAAGGCTATCTTCTGTATACCACCCCTACCTTGTCACAACCCAACTGATTGGCTCAAACGCATAACGACGGAAAGAAATTCAACAAATTAACAAGACACACCTGTTAATTGAAATTCATTACAGTTGACTACCTCATGAAGCTGGTTGAGAGAATGCCAAGAGTGTGCAAAGCTGTTATCAAGGTAAAGGGTGACTACTTTGAAGAATCTCAACTATAAAATATATTTGTTTAACGCTTTTTTGGTTAGTTTATGATTCCATATGTGTTATTTCATAGTTTTTATATCTTCACTATTATTAGAAAAAACATTGAATGAGTAGGTGTGTCCAAACTTTTGACTGGTACTAAACGCCCCTTTTTCAGGAAACCTGTCTTTCAAAAATCATTCGTACAAATCCAAATATCTTCACAGATCTTATTGTAAAGGGTTTAAACACTGTTTCCCATGCTTGTTCAATGAAGCATAAACAATTCATGAACATGCACCTCTGGAACGATCGTTAAAACACTAACAGCTTACAGACGGTAGGCAATTAAGATGATAGTTATGAAAACTTAGGACACTAAAAGAGGCCTTTCTACTGACTCTGAAAAACACCAAAAGAAAGATGCCCAGGGTCCCTGCTCATCTGCGTGAACGTGCCTTAGGCATGCTGCAAGGAGGCATGAGGACTGTGACAAGGGCAATAAATTGCAATGTCCGTACTGTGAGACGCCTAAGACAGCACTACAGGGAGACAGGACGGACAGCTGATCGTCCTCGCAGTGGCAGACCACGTGTAATAACATCTGCACAGGATTGGTACATCCAAACATCACAACATCCAAACATCACAATTTTTCTAGAAGAAAAAGAAACGCACACCTATTAAGACGAGGTGCTGGCTAGTGGAGTAGAAAACTTGAAAATAAAAGAGAGCCGCACACTCTAGGAGCTCAGATGCAAAAATGTAATTACCAACGTTTCGACAGCCAAGCTGTCTTCATCAGGGTATAATCACAAACACTGCGGGATGACTCGTTTATATAGTGTCAAAAGACACAGGTGTCTGTAATCATGGCCAAGAGCGGCCTAATATCATTGGTTAAAATAATCAAATATTAAAATGTCATACAAAGAACAGCATACAAACAACACATGGATAGTATACGATCATAGATTAAGTTGACTACACAAGCTTACAAACAATTACAATGGCAAAGTCACAATGATCACAAGAATGGCTTCAGATCAAAGTCTACGTTGAGACCGAAGGGCGCAAGGGTCTTTAAATTAAAGATCCAGGCAGCCTCTTGTTTTAACATCCAAACATCACACGTGCGGTACAGGTACAGGATGGCAACAACAACTGCCCGAGTTACACCAGGAATGCACAATCCCTCCATCAGTGCTCAGACTGTCCGCAATAGTTTGAGAGAGGCTGGACTGAGGGCTTGTAGGCCTGTTGTAAGGCAGGTCCTCACCATACATCACCGGCAACAACGTCGCCTATGGGCACAAACCCACAGTCGCTGGACCAGAAAGGACTGGCAAAAAGTGCTCTTCAAATCAAATCAAAGTGTATTTGTCACGTGCGCCGAATACAACAGGTGTAAACCTTACAGTGAAATGCTTACTTACGGGCTCTAACCAATAGTACCAAAAAAAGGTATGTGTGTGTGTGTAGGTAAGTAAAGAAATAAAACAACAGTAGAAAGACATTTGAAAAAAGAGTGGCAAGGCTCTATAGACACCTGTTATTCAGGCTTATTGAGGTAGTATGTACATGTAGGTATCGTTAAAGTGACTGTGCATATGATGAACAGAGAGGAGCAGAAGCGTAAAAAGAGGGGTTGGCTGGTGGTGGGACACAATGCAGATAGCCCGGTTAGCCAATGTGCGGGAGCACTGGTTGGTCGGGCCAATTTAGGTAGTATGTACATGAATGTATAGTTAAAGTGACTATGCATATAAGATAAACAGAGGGTAGCAGCAGCGTAAGAGTGGTTGGGGGGGGCACACAATGCAAATAGTCCGGGTAACCATTGGTTACCTGTTCAGGAGTCTTATGGCTTGGGGGTAAAAACTGTTGAGAAGCATTTTTGTCCTAGACTTGGCACTCCGGTACCGCTTGCCATGCGGTAGTAGAGAGAACAGTCTATGACTGGGGTGGCTGGGGTCTTTGACAATTTTTAGGGCC
The DNA here is from genome assembly GCF_013265735.2 of Oncorhynchus mykiss. Taxonomy (NCBI): domain Eukaryota; kingdom Metazoa; phylum Chordata; class Actinopteri; order Salmoniformes; family Salmonidae; genus Oncorhynchus; species Oncorhynchus mykiss. Next base: position 15,345,662 of record NC_048578.1, read on the forward strand.
TTCCTCTGACACCGCCTGGTGTAGAGGTCCTGGATGGCAGGCAACTTTGCCCCAGTGATGTACTGGGCCGTACGCACTACCCTCTGAAGTGCCTTGCGGTTTTGTCTCACCAGGGGTGATGGTCAGAATTGCGTTTATCATCGAAGGAATGAGCGTTACACAGTCCTGTACTCTGGGTCGTCATGGTCTGGAGCGGTGTGTCACAGCATCATTGGACTGAGCTTGTTGTCATTGCAGGCAATCTCAACGTTGTGCATTACAGGGAAGACATCATCCTCCCTCATGTGGTACCTTTCCTGCAGGCTCATCCTGACAATGCCACCCGCCATACTGCTCGTTCTGTGCGTGATTTGCTGCAAGACAGGAATGTCAGTGTTCTGCCATGGCCAGCGAAGAGCCCGGATCTCAATCCCATTGAACACGTCTGGGACCTGTTGGATCGGAGGGTGAGAGCTAGGGCCATACCCCCCAGAAATGTCCGGGAACTTGCAGGTGCCTTGGTGGAAGAGTGGGATAACATCTCACAGCAAGAACTGGCAAATCTGGTGCAGTCCATGAGGAGGAGATGCACTGCAGTACTTAATGCAGCTGGTGGCCACACCAAATACTGACTGTTACTTTTGATTTTGACCCCCCCTTTGTTCAGGGACACATTATTCAATTTCTGTTAGTCACATGTCTGCTGAACTTGTTCAGTTCATGTTGTTGAATCTTGTTATGTTCATACAAACATTTACACATGTTAAAATAAACTTAACAAAGGGAGAGGTCAAAATACACATGGCTGAAAATAAACACAGTTGACAGTGAGAGGACGTTTGTTTTTTTTGCTGAGTTTATAAATATATATATATATATATATATATATATATATATATATATATATATATATATATATATACATATACATATACATATACATATATATATATATGAACTGCAAGCTATTACTTTGCATTGCCACCTGCTGGTGAAGAGTGAACCAATTCCATATCACTTAAAAATGTCTATTGAGAAAGCCCAGTGCACAGAGCCATTTCCTGTGTTGTATCCATTATGACATTACTAACATCTACATCTACAAGAGAATATGTTATATTCCATTGAGTCCAACTGAAAGTCTATAGGATTATCTAGAACCAGGTTGTGTACAACTTGTTCCTAAAACATAAAAAATACACCGATATAGAAGATCTGTAGCAGATTTTCAGAGAACATGAGACTTCATAACGCAAAAGTTACTGTTATCATCACCACCGCCAGCCAACACTAAAACCCCCGGCATTAGACTCGTGTTAAAAATATGTTTCTTCTTCCCTGTCTCCTTAACGGGTGCAGCACTAGAGAAACACTCACTGATTTAAAATTCCAACCATTACATTTCCAATTAGCTTGTTTTTCACTGTTTCATTGTTTTTTATTTGTTTTGGGGTTTTTTTGCAGTGAAGAACATCGCGTTGCATTCTGTGTCTGAAATGTGCTTTATAAATACAGCTTGATTTGATTTGATAGGAAGGGTACATGTGTCTGGAACACACGGACACTCATGTATCAAACTGGCTAGAGTGGGAGCCATTTGGCCTTGAGCGCTGCGCAAATTAAATATGACCGAGTTCCATTTACAGTGTGAGGGTTCTGCGTGTAGGTGATGAATGAGCTTAGTATCCTACCCCGGGCCCCACACGAAGGAGTGTCTCTGCTCAAGTCCACTGTGATGATCATAATGATAATCAGCAGACCGCTGTAGCTGATGCAGTGGGGCAAAAAAGTATTTAGTCAGCCACAAGCTGCAAGTTCTCCCACTTAAAAAGATGAGAGAGGTCTGTAATTTTCATCATAGGTACACTTCAACTATGACAGACAAAATGAGAAAAGAAAATCCAGAAAAGCACATTGTAGGATTTTTTATGAATTTATTTGCAAATTATGGTGGAAAATAAGTATTTGGTCACCTACAAACAAGCAAGATTTCTGGCTCTCACAGACCTGTAACTTCTTCTTTAAGAGGCTCCTCTGTCCTCCACTCATTACCTGTATTAATGGCACCTGTTTGAACTTGTTATCAGTATAAAAGACAACAACCTCAAACAGTCACACTCCAAACTCCACTATGGCCAAGACCAAAGAGCTGTCAAAGGACACGAGAAACAAAATTGTAGACCTGCACCAGGCTGGGAAGACTGAATCTGCAATAGGTAAGCAGCTTGGTTTGAAGAAATCAACTGTGGGAGTAATTATTAGGAAATGGAAGACATACAAGACCACTGATAATCTCCCTCGATCTGGGGCTCCACGCAATATCTCACCTCGTGGGGTCAAAATGATCACAAGAACGGTGAGCAAAAATCCCAGAACCACACGGGGGGACCTAGTGAATGACCTGCAGAGAGCTGGGACCAAAGTAACAAAGCCTACCATCAGTAACACACTACGCTGCCAGGGACTCAAATCCTGCAGTGCCAGACGTGTCCCCCTGCTTAAGCCAGTACATGTCCAGGCCCGTCTGAAGTTTGCTAGAGAGCATTTGGATGATCCAGAAGAAGATTGGGAGAATGTCATATGGTCCGATGAAACCAAAATAGAACTTTTTGGTAAAAACTCAACTCGTCGTGTTTGGAGGACAAAGAATACTGAGTTGCATCCAAAGAACACCATACCTACTGTGAAGCATGGGGGTGAAACATCATGCTTTGGGGCTGTTTTTCTGCAAAGGGACCAGGACGACTGATCCGTGTAAAGGAAAGAATGAATGGGGCCATGTATCGTGAGATTTTGAGTGAAAACCTCCTTCCATCAACAAGGGCATTGAAGATGAAACGTGGCTGGGTCTTTCAGCATGACAATGATCCCAAACACACCGCCCGGGCAACGAAGGAGTGGCTTCGTAAGAAGAATTTCAAGGTCCTGGAGTGGCCTAGCCAGTCTCCAGATCTCAACCCCATAGAAAATCTTTGGAGGGAGTTAAAAGTCCATGTTGCCAAGCAACAGCCCCAAAACATCACTGCTCTAGAGGAGATCTGCATGGAGGAATGGGCCAAAATACCAGCAACAGTGTGTGAAAACCTTGTGAAGACTTACAGAAAATGTTTGACCTCTGTCATTGCCAACAAAGGGTATATAACAAAGTATTGAGATAAACTTTTGTTATTGACCAAATACTTATTTTCCACCATAATTTGCAAATAAATTCATAAAAAATCCTACAACATGATTTTCAGATTTTTTTCTCTCATTTTGTCTGTCATAGTTGAAGTGTACCTATGATGAAAATTACAGGCCTCTCTCATCTTTTTAAGTGGGAGAACTTGCACAATTGGTGGCTGACTAAATACTTTTTTGCCCCACTGTACCTGCACTGTTTCTGTCCTACACCCTAGTCAAAGAACAGGAGCAGGTGCATGATGTCCTCAGAGTGTGTGGGTGTGTGTGTGTTCAGCTCTTGTAATTAGTATATTTTCTCAGAAATGTCAATCTGTTGTTTATTTGTATGGGGAGTGGCACCGCTGCTTTTTCATCCAGTAAACATTGCCACAAGTGTCTTTCAGCTGCATCACCAGAGGGATGGAATTCAATTGAAATGCATGCATCGATTAAAATCTAAATGTTTGGTTTTCAATGAGTAATCATTACAGATGCACTTATTTGATTTACTACAATTGAGGTTTCCTGCTAGGCTGGGCGATATTTTAAGGTCATATCTAACTCTAGGAGTCATACTACCCTACAGCAACAATAGAGATATGGAGCTCACTGGGCTCTTTCAACTGCCTTAGACACTGTTATCTCCTCAAAGCCCCGTCCTAGACACTATGCCCTAATTGGTTAAACACCACCAGTTCCTCACATCACCACAAATCTGTCTCTTGATATATAGACCCCTATCTCCACGGGCGCTGTGCTCTTCACACATTGCTATGACTGATTGAGCCGCTCAGCAGATAAATGTGAAAATCCATGCATTGGGAAAGGCACACCTCAGACGACAGACCACAGTTTATCACACTGAGGTATTTGGATTATTTACAGCAAATTGTTCGCTATGTGAATAAAGTAACAAAAGTCAAGAAAAAAGCAATTGTTTCAAGTTTACTTCCATATATGTGGTAATTTACCATTTGTAACCCGCAATGATACATTTTATTTGTATAGCACTTTTCATTTACAGGCAGAAATCACAAAGCTTGATGTCTTAGTGATGATTTGTTCCCTCTTGCAGAAATATGCAACCGTCATTACAGCCATCCTGTCATTACAGCCATTAACTGATAAAAGCATTAGAATAGACTTTTACTAGTCCATAAACTATGTGAACTTTTCAGCAGTTTGTGTTTGATCAAAGTCCAGTCTTAGTCAATCTGGTCACAGTCTTCATGGTTCAGTGCAAAGAACAAGGCTTCTGCAGTTGATCCCCATTCCAATATGGGGAAAATGTTACTGTTTTTTATTAGTGATCGTGCAGTTAATTGAAGAACATGAATAGGATATAGAAAAAGGAGACTTCTTACGGCAATCACATTTTTCAGCCTCTTTCATTGATTGGCTGAATTCAGACACTCTTTTTTCCCCAAAAGTTGTATTGCATTGTAAAACACAATCCCCCCCCCCACACACACAAAAAAAGTCCTCCCTGAACACCATAGTAATTGTTTGTTTGCATTACTAAATTCTACCAACCTTGCCAACAGGCATGCCAGCTATGATAGTTAGACAAGCTAGCTACTCTAACTTAATTGATAGCCTGAATGGCTTCTTGGTAGCCAGTTATGAGGTTGGGCACGTGCCTATGTTCCCCCTATGGCCATGACGCCTCTGTGGTCATACACCCTCCAGATCAACCACACACATCTTCAAATCTCCACTACATGGAGCCGGACCTCAGTCCTCCTGCAATCAGCCCAGAGAAGGTGACGTGAAAAGGAGAGCCCCAAGACTTGATGGGAGATCATTTTTAAGAAAGCCTCTCTTTCGACTAAACTCTCTTCTCTTTCGCCTAAGTGGTCTTTGTTCGACATTTTCCCCTCAGTCGTTTCTGATGAGGACTTGGGGTCAGTCTAATTGTGGCAGGAAACACTGCGCTGATCAGAGGTGCAATTTGAGGGAAAATGAGGTTGCATCAGATTACCTCATCATCTCTGTGGCCGGGGCAGGGAGAGCAGAGAGCCCCTAGGCTGCTCCGATGCTTCTTCTCGGGCCAGAAATTGCACACATGGGAAGGGTGTGTGTGTGTTGGGGGAACTTGGACAGACTCAAGGGAGGTGATCATTAGAAACAAATCAGGATGAGAGGATGAGAGTCTGGGAGGTATTGGAGAGGGGGTGGGATGTTTTGACTAAACCCTGGTGGTCACTATGATGCAACCGTGGCATCATCTTCTTTACCTTACCTCTTCATAACAGTAGTAGTAAAACACAGTTTCAAATAATACCTTCATACTGAATGGCTGACTTTGGAGAGAAATTCTGAAAATGCCACAAAGCACAATGCTCCAGGGTCTGCACTATGAAGCATCTTAATCATATCTCTTACCTCATCATAATATAGGGCACTATAACTCCTGTCCAAGAACAAAAAAAAAACAACCAAGGCAAGCTTCTGAAAGAATCCATTGTCCAAATATTTACCAGCCTCCTTTTGTCCTGGTCCCTTTAATCAGATCATAACTTTGATCCACCCACCTATCAGGATATTAAAGGCTCTTGACTCACAAGTTCTCCATTAGCTCGTAAATTTGGCCACTGTTGCGCACAGGTTGTCCTCTCCAGTGTTCCACCATTCAAGCTCGGTGCCAAGCCACGCTGCACATGCACACACAGAACAAAGATCCAGCCCGCAAGTACAAATTCCTGCTTTCTTCTTTGGATCAAATAGGCTTTGAGCAATAGCAAATTGTTTTTTTGAAACTTTTTTTCTCATGCCTCATTGCCATGCCTTCTATCTGTTTGTCTGTTTTAAAATCGTATAAATCAAATCAAATCAAATGATAATTTGTCACATACACATGGTTAGCAGATGTTAATGCGAATGTAGCGAAATGCTTGTGCTTCTAGTTCCTACAGTGCAGTAATATCTAACAAGAAATCGAACAATTCCCCAACAACTAACTAAAACACACATATCTAAAGGGGTGAATGAGAATATGTACATGTAAGTAAATGGATGAATGATGGCTGAGCGGCATAGGCAAGGTGCAGTAGATGGTATAAAAAACAGTACATACGTGGAATTATGAGTGATGTAAGGTATGTAAACATTATTAAAGTGCCATTACTTAGAGTGGCTTTGTTTAAAGTGACTAGTGATACATTTATTAAAGTGGCCAGAGATTGGGTCTCAATGTAGGCAGCAGTCTCTCTGAGTTAGTGATTACTGTATAGCAGTCTGATGGCCTTGAGATAGAAGCTGTTTTTCAGTCTCTCGGTCCCAGCTTTGATGCACCTGTACTGACCTCGCCTTCTGGATGTTAGCGGTGTAAACAGGCAGTGGCTCGGGTGGTTGATGTCCTTGATGATCTTTTTGCCCTTCCTGTGACATCGGGCGCTGTAGGTGTTATGGAGGGCTGGTAGTTTGCCTCCGGTGATGCGTTGTGCAGACCGCACCGCTGTGGTAGATTTGATAGATTTATGACTGGGGAGAAGACAAAACTAGAAATATTGTCTTAAATATATACACACTGTCAATTGTTATCTAAAGTACCCACTTTGTGTGTTTAGTTGTCAGAGATCCCACTATAATAACACCAGACACCCAAACAGCAAGGTGTGTGAGTCGTAGGTGAGCAAAGCCCTCCGTTTTCACATTTAAATGCAGAACAAATAGTCTGTCTCGCTAGTTGAATCTCTAGCCCTAATCTCCCATCTTCCCATACCACAGGAAGCCCCCCATACCCCTGCAAGCCCCCACCCTAAAGCCAAGGGCGAGCAGAGCACGCAGAGGCACACACCTCTGCCTGCGAAGAGCAAACAAGGGGATCTATAGTTCACAAAAGCAGGCCCCGCACTCAGGCCTGGGCAAAAGTAAACAAAAGCACTGCGGGGCCATAATTGATGGCACCATTCCCTTTCATACAGTAAATAGATGTCAAACAGCGGGGACAAGGCAGCCAGATTACCCAAGATTTGCAACACCACCAGATTACCCAAGAATGCCTGCTTTTGATCTCCCACCACTTAGCCTGTGATTCCCTGTCATTATTTCAAGTGGCTGCTTTTTTTTGCCAGAACAGTTATAAAAGGCTCTAACGATTTCTTCATTTTGCACTGTGGTGTGGTGGGGAAGACACAGCGGTCAGGTCCATCTTACAACACCTGTCCATGCATTTGAGAGCAGAATTTAAATTGGACTATGCTGTCATGACGCTATTGAGATTAATGGTCAAATCGGCTTGCTCACCCTTGAGTAAAATAAATAAAGAAGTAAATGTGTTTATGTCTATTAACTTCTATGACTCTAAGGTTGCTTTATTGCATTGTCAATATCAATCATCGAGTCTGAATGTGAATGAAGTGACACGAACAATGAGAATGATGGAAATCTGGGAGCTGAAGTATGCACACCTTTAATGGAATTAGAAGTGTGCATACTGGAAAACACAAAGAGTGATGGGAAATTGTATTTTCTCCTTAAGGAGTTTTAAGTGGCAGGGCCACTGGCTCTCAGCAGCCAGTCGCATGCTACGGAAGGAGATACTGAAACAAGATGAAAGACAGCCTGCATGTAGGGACTAGAGAGAAGATGAGACAGAGAGAATACATGTCTCCAAAACAATTCCATTATTGACACAGTGCAGGCAATAAGGGCCCTTTTTTTTTGTAAACCCCATCAAAGTTCTTTACGGGAGGCCATAAAGAAAATAATGTGCTAGGCTACAGCTACCGGCTCGTGCAGCATCAAAGGACTGCCGTTATCTCTTAGCCAAGCTCCCAACATTTTTGGGGGGGGGGGGGCATCTCTGTGATTCTGCTCGCTTTGATGTGCCGATTATCTGGACGCGTCAGTGCAACGTAATTGGGCTAGGTGAGTAACCGTGTTCTGCTCAACCTGCATGCTGCCTGGGATTTGGCTGCTGCTCCCTCAGGTTCTGTGTCGAGCATGTTTTCCCTCGGCCCCCCATCCTCTTAAATGTCTGTGAAGATAAGATGGGTGTGGGGTAATTGAGAAGGTTCTCCGTGTGGAGATACAGCAGATGGGAAGTGTGATGCCTGTTCCTTTTGGGGTTTTACGAAAGAGAGGGGATGTTGGGAGTCCTCTGTGGAGGTATGTAGTGGTGGCCTTGTCTAGTGCAGGCTGGACACAATGGCATTGATGTGATATTTACTATAAATACCAAACTTTCACCATGACATGATTATTATAGCATAACACCTGTTGAAATGCTACAATACCTTAAATGGTCAACAAGCACAACGCTCCCAGATAACCGTGGAGAAATGCGTTTGAGACGTTCGCACCGCAGGGGTGGAATTCTGTTCGACGAGGAATTGTTGATGAACTCTGGGCACATGTAACAAATCACCTTATCAAGACCTGATTGTGAGAGACAACCTACTCCCTTCATGTAAGGGAGGTAAGACAAGCCCAGAAGGGAAAGATGACGAAGAGGGAAAAAGAGATTTGGGGAGTTCTGGGGTTTCACACACGAGCCAGAGAAATCAGAAAACAATGGCAAAGTGTTGCTGCACTAGGTCCTCCCCACTAGGTCCTCTAATAGGTCCTCCCACTAGGTCCTCCCACTAGGTCCTCCACTAGGTCCTCCCCACTAGGTCCTCCCACTAGGTCCTCCCCACTAGGTCCTCCCACTAGGTCCTCCACTAGGTCCTCCCACTAGGTCCTCTACTAGGTCCTCCCACTAGGTCCTCCCACTAGGTCCTCCCACTAGGTCCTCTACTAGGTCCTCCCACTAGGTCCTCCCACTAGGTCCTCCCACTAGGTCCTCCATTAGGTCCTCTACTAGGTCCTCCACTAGTTCCTCTACTAGGTCCTCCACTAGGTCCTCTACTAGGTCTTCCACTGGGTCCTCTACTAGGTCCTCCCACTAGGTCCTCCACTAGAGAGAAAACTAACAAACACACGGCCAATAGACAGGTTGGCTGACACCGTCATGAAAATGATGCGTGCACATCGATTGGTCCGGAAATAGTGCTTTGTTATGATTCTGAACGGTCAGTTAGCTAACAAGAATGACCAGAAGCTGCCATGTGGGGAATCATAGGTGGCTGGTTTCAGCTAGTTTAATCTTGTTCTTAATACCATGTCTTGTTTTCAGATGTTTGGACTGATTTCATGTCAATGCTAATATGGCTCAAATTCACTAGCTAGCTAGCTAACCAACCCCTGTAACGATGTATTTGAGAGACAAGTTCTCAATGTGCAAATGTATTTATGTTTTCAATATGTTTTCAAACATTTGGAGACAATATATAGTTTACATGTTGTCAACCATCTAAGCCAACCCTGTCTGGTTTGCCCCATAGTTGCGCACACTTTGGTTTTGGTGCTGAACTACCAACCTTTCTATAGGCTTGTTTGAAGTTTAGCAAGTCCACTGGTCCCTCAGGACTCAGTGGCAGAAAGTTACTCACTCACTCATTCACTAAATTCACGCACTTGCACACACACTCATCCACCTACCTGGAACTTTGGGGCTGCTTGTCAAGGATTACAATCAGATATGACTACTCAGTCCAGCTTGGTTGAGCAATGAGCTAATAGGCTATATATACCCACCAAAAGAGCATGTATGTTCTAAGAGTACGTACAGTGCCTTGCGAAAGTATTCGGCCCCCTGAACTTTGCGACCTTTTGCTACATTTCAGGCTTCAAACATAAAGATATAAAACTGTATTTTTTTGTGAAGAATCAACAACAAGTGGGACACAATCATGAAGTGGAACGACATTTATTGGATATTTCAAACTTTTTTAACAAATCAAAAACTGAAAAATTGGGCGTGCAAAATAATTCAGCCCCCTTAAGTTAATACTTTGTAGCGCCACCTTTTGCTGCGATTACAGCTGTAAGTCTCTATCAGTATTGCACATCGAGAGACTGACATTTTTTCCCATTCCTCCTTGCAAAACATCTCAAGCTCAGTGAGGTTGGATGGAGAGCATTTGTGAACAGCAGTTTTCAGTTCTTTGAACAGATTCTCGATTGGATTCAGGTCTGGACTTTGACTTGGCCATTCTAACACCTGGATATGTTTATTTTTGAACCATTCCATTGTAGATTTTGCTTTATGTTTTGGATCATTGCCTTGTTGGAAGACAAATCTCCGTCCCAGTCTCAGGTCTTTTGCAGACTCCATCAGGTTTTCTTCCAGAATGGTCCTGCATTTGGCTCCATCCATCTTCCCATCAATTTTAACCATCTTCCCTGTCCCTGCTGAAGAAAAGCAGGCCCAAACCATGATGCTGCCACCACCATGTTTGACAGTGGGGATGGTGTGTTCAGGGTGATGAGCTGTGTTGCTTTTACGCCAAACATAACGTTTTGAATTGTTGCCAAAAAGTTACATTTTGGTTTCATCTGACCAGAGCACCTTCTTCCACATGTTTGGTGTGTCTCCCAGGTGGCTTGTGGCAAACTTTAAACGACACTTTTTATGGATATCTTTAAGAAATGGCTTTCTTCTTGCCACTCTTCCATAAAGGCCAGATTTGTGCAATATACGACTGATTGTTGTCCTATGGACAGAGTCTCCCACCTCAGCTGTAGATCTCTGCAGTTAATCCAGAGTGATCATGGGCCTCTTGGCTGCATCTCTGATCAGTCTTCTCCTTGTATGAGCTGAACGTTTAGAGGGACGGCCAGGTCTTGGTAGATTTGCAGTGGTCTGATACTCCTTCCATTTCAATATTATCGCTTGCACAGTGCTCCTTGGGATGTTTAAAGCTTGGGAAATCTTTTTGTATCCAAATCCGGCTTTAAACTTCTTCACAACAGTATCTCGAACCTGCCTGGTGTGTTCCTTGTTCTTCATTATGCTCTCTGCGCTTTTAACGGACCTCTGAGTCTATCACAGTGCAGGTGCATTTATACGGAGACTTGATTACACACAGGTGGATTGTATTTATCATCATTAGTCATTTAGGTCAACATTGGATCATTCAGAGATCCTCACTGAACTTCTGGAGAGAGTTTGCTGCACTGAAAGTAAAGGGGCTGAATAATTTTGCACGCCCAATTTTTCAGTTTTTGATTTGTTAAAAAAGTTTGAAATATCAAATAAATGTCGTTCCACTTCATGATTGTGTCCCACTTGTTGTTGATTCTTCACAAAAAAATACAGTTTTATATCTTTATGTTTGAAGCCTGAAATGTGGCAAAAGGTCACAAAGTTCAAGGGGGCCGAATACTTTCGCAAGGCACTGTAGTAGACAACATGCTGTGGGTTTCCTGCCAGGGAGGCCTAAAGGGCCTTGAACTACATCATCCATTCTGCCCTCCACTTCAAAAACAGCCTTTGGAGTGCTGCCTGGGGGCTTTGGAGCGCTGCCTGGGGGCGTTCGCCATTAGCTTGCCACTTGGCGGCCAATTGCGGGGAGCAGCGGAGACAAAAGCCACGCCCACCCCTGCATGCTCTGATTGCTCCGAGAGGGCCGGGGATAAAAAAATAAAAAAACTATTTGCCCCGGTTGGGACGGGATGGGGCCTCGTTTTGGCATGGCAGAGCGCAGATTCCCCCGCAGAATGTTTGTTTGGCTGTTTTTGGCACAGGCCGTCCAGGACTGGGTCTTTATCAGTTATTGGATGTCAGTCAATTGATTCAGTGTGCAACGTTGGAGGATTCTTTCCTGTTTTGATGAGGACGTTGACATTCCACGATACTAATTTTAAGCAAATATTCAATTGGGAGACGAGACCACACTCAACGATGTGCTGCAGGCTATGTTCTAGTGCTATTTCAACAACAAACATGTTTCCTCTTTCTGAGCCAATGCCTTTCTACAGTGCACACCTGAACTAGCCGTTTCATATGTCAAATCAGAAATAAAGGTGCACTGTATTTCCTGACAACTATAGTCTGGATTTTCTAACCATGAGATTTGTCTATAAACCTATTTATTATCTATTACTTCTTGCTATGCAAATTGTCGGGTGACATGTTACACACAGTCCACTTATATGGATGGTGTTTAATCTTTGGACCTCTCTGTCTTGCCTGGCAGGTGTTTGAATCAGATAAACTCATAATTTCAAATAAAAGGGCTGAGAAGTCAAGCGGATTTACAGACTGTCCAAGAAAAAAAAGGCCCCATTGTCCATGTCCTATGTGAGGTAATGAGAATAAATGAAAGGCTCAGTGCGCCCTCTCTGACATCTCCCTCTCTCTCTCTCTTCCCATCCCTCTCTCTCCTGGCTGACGTGTTTTGCCATACTGTGATCTCCTGTCTCCGGGCCCTCAGGTAATTTGGATATTGCATGGAGTCAAAAGCTCTGTCAATCAGATAAGCACTGACCTAGCAGGCCTCATAGATAAGACATTACACAGCAAGAGGGAACGGCAGACAGTGGGGACACAAGGTTGACTATAAAAGCTCAGTGAAGCGAGGCTGATCACGACGGCTTTTCAACCACATAGGGCTGCCAAGAATTAAGTATCGCTTGTCCTCTTCTTGCCATCTCCCAATTTAGATTGACTGGATCAAATCTGGATCTGGTGGATACTCGTCTTTCCTTTTCAGGTCCAGAACACAGTTTAGACAGGTATCTCTGTTATATGATGCGAGTGGGCCTCTGCAAATAAAATAAAATAGTATTTGTCACATGTGCCAAATACAACAGGTGTACTTAACCTTGAAATTCTTGCTTGCAAACTCTTCCCAACGATGCAGTTAAAAAAATAAAATCATAATAACACAAGAGGAATAAAATACACAATAACGGAGCTATATATTTTATTACTCTTTATTGCTTTTATTGCTCTTACATTCTGCATTGTAAAATTCTAACTTTAGAAGCCTTTTTAAACCTTCAGTAAAATTCCTCTGTAAACGTAAAATGTGTTATGTGTAAATCATGTACATATTCCCAGAATCAATTAAATGCACCTATTAGGCCTACAGTTTTTTGCCACTGCACCAAATGGGGTACAAAAGACACTGCATGCGTATATTCCATTGGCTTACCAAACAACAAGGTGCTTTACCATGGAGTGGGAGACAATGTGCCACATATTTTGAATGAGTGCGACATTGACATATTACAAAGAGTGAGACATGAGCTTTTGCTCAAGACAACATTTAGGTGGAGCACAGATAGAAAGCCACTGGGGGATTGCACTACAAATTCTAAATACACGTTCAAGACAGCCCAGAGCACTTTCCATCAATGAAGGAGCGACTCAAAAGTTAACTTACATTTTATTTTTATTTTATAGATGCTACTTCTCTGAAACTTGTCACATCAAACCTGCGCTCAAAGTGACCATACAATATCTTTCCATATGGTACAAATTACATATTTTAAAAGGCAATATGTAGTGGTGATCTTTAAAGATTCACCTAAGGGGAAATTGGTTAAATTTAAGGACATAATTTGATATAGTTTTATAACTAGGACTGTTGTTACTGGGAACACCATCTCTTCTAAATATGTCACACAGTGTAGCCTACCCCTGTGGATGAGTAGCCTATGCTCTATAACCGTAGTGGTGATTGCAATCTCCAAACTAAGATGTTGGCCAACAACTAACGTGAAAAACAATTTATATGGACAATTTCTACCCAATAAATGTTGCTGTTGTCTAACAATATTGAGTCGTATGCTTCCAGTGCCATCTACTGACAAGAGACTGGTAGCACAGAGCCTACCATTCAAGGCTATTCAAAAACTTTTCTGTGTGTGAGCCTAACAGTGAGCTCTTATGTCATAGAAGGTGCCAGTGCTGTCACTAGTAGGCCTACTTAATTTCTCCATGCAAATATGATTTATTGTTGAAAGTAGTATAGCAATCGACACGCAGCTTTTACAACCCATCATGAGAAGCTGTATGCTAAGAAATGCAAGAGGAGTAACAGGACTCACCGTTCTGTAATTTGTGTTCTGCTTTTAGTTTAGTATTTTTCGAGGTGTTATTATTTAAAATACTTAACACATAAAAACGTCACTGACGTTTGATGGTGAGTTTTGAGTAGGAAGCGAGTGAGAAAACAGAGTAGGAAGCGAGTGAAGGGTTAGAGGGCAGGGCACGATGAAAGATGATTGAAATTCAGCCACAGAACGGACTTGGAGCATGCTCTTGAACACTCCTTCCACCCGGAAATACGAATAATTCCCAAAGATGGCGGAGCAAGGGCCAATGGCGATAGCTATGCGGCTAAGAAATCAACTCCAGTCCGTATATAAGCTCGACCCGTTACGAAATGAGGTAGGTACCAATTAATTTCGGACTCTATAGACCAGTGAGAATTGTTTGAGTTGATCAGGGCTGGATCTAGCCGCATAACTAGTTACGACAAGGAAAGGCAGCAATGCGAGCGCTTTCTCCCGTCCCTAAGTGATGGAGAGAGAGCTGCCTACCATGTGTGCGGAAGTCTATCCGTGTTGTTGTTCTGGGCAGCTAATGCAGGTAATTCGTGCAAATGTGTACCGTTCAAACGACCCATTCCCCCCGTTTTACACCAGAAACGCGGTGCATTGTTTGTTAAAATACTAATGTGCGTTTTGCATGGATAAAATATTTTGACAGTGATGTTTAAGTTTTTACACTTATTAACTAGTAGCAGCTAATTGTGTTTTCTAGGCTAGCTAGCTTCTCGTGACGGGCTTGTCAAACCTTGCTTGTAAGTGACTGTCTTACCTGTGTCCAATATTTGCAATTCCGTGTGTAGCGTACTGGGTTGCTAACTATATAACTTTATAAAGATATAACGTAAAGTTAGATGCTACACTATTATTTGCCATTGTGTTAGCAATCATAACTAGGTACAATGTTGCAGTCACCTGACACACCCACCTGCTCTAAGTAGTGGAAAAGAGCACGCGCAATCGACAATGAAGTCACCAGGCTACTCTAGAATATCGTCATTCTGCCATTTAAAAAAAAATATATATATATATATATTTTGTTTACACCAAGTAGCAACAATGTAACGAAACTGCATGGGATACTTTATATTCTTGAGATTTCAATAGCAACTTAATATTGTTGCAGGAGGAAGTGAAGTTGAAGATCAAAGACCTGAACGAGCACATAGTGTGCTATCTCTGTGCTGGGTACTTCATCGATGCCACAACTATTACCGAGTGTCTGCATACATGTAAGTGGGCCTAGCCTGTGTGTTCTATGTTTTGGTTTATGAAGTTGCCTCTCTAAGAAATAGGCTAACTTTTATAGACTTGTGGACTAGCCTACATACTGCCTGTGAATGCGTACAAATCAAAGTTTGTTGGTCTCGTACACAGATTTAAAAGTGCAGCTTAATACTTATGTTTCTAGCTTCAAAAGTGCAGTATACTTTCGTAGATATAGTGTATGGACACCCTTCAAATGAGTGGATTCTGTCATTTCAGTCACAACTGTTGCTGACAGGTGTATGAAATCGAGCACACAGCCACGCAATCTCCAAAGACAAACATTGGCAGTAGAATGGCCTTACTGAAGAGCTCAGTGACTTTCAACATGGCACGGTTATAGGCTGCCACCTTTCCAACAAGTCAGTTCATCAAATTTCTGCTGTGCTAGAGCTGCTCTGGGCAACTAAGTGCTGTTATTGTGAAGTGGAAATGTCTAGGAGCAACAACGAGTCAGCCATGAAGTGGTAGGCCACACAAACTCACAGAATGGGATCGCCAAGTGCTGAAGCACGTAGCGTGTGAAAATCGTCTGTCCTCAGTTGCAGCACTCACTACCGAGTTCTAAACTGGCTCTAGAAAAAACATCAGCACAATAACTGTTTGTCGGGAGCTTCGTGTGAAATGGGTTTCTATGGCCGAGCAGCTGCACGCAAGCCTAAGATCACCATGTGCAATGCCAAGTGTCGGCTGGAGTGGTGTAAAGCTTGACCCCGTTGGACTCTGGAGCAGTGGAAACAGTCTCTGCAGTGATGAATTAAGATTCACCATCTGGTAGTCCGACAGACAAATCTGTGTTTTGTGGATGCCAGGAGAACGCTACTTTCTCAAATACATAGTACCAACGGTAAAGTTTGTTGGAGGGGGAATAATGGTCTGGGGCTGTTTTTCATGGTTTGGGCTAGGCCCCTTAGTTTCAGTGAAGGGAAATCTTAACGCTACAGCATACAATGACATTCTACACTTCCTACTTTGTAGCAAGTTTGAGGAAGGCCCTTTCCTTTTAATGCATAACAATGCCCCTGTGCACAAAGTGAGGTCCATACAGAAATGTTTTTTTTGTTCAGGGTGGAAGAACTTGACTGGTCTGCCCTGACCTCAACTCCATCGGTCCACTTTGGGTTGAATTGAAATGCCGACTCTGAGCCAGGCCTAATTGCCCAACCTCACTAATGCTCATGTGGCTGAATGGAAGCAAGTCCCGCAGCAATGTTCCAACATCTAGTGGAAAGCCTTCCCAGAAGAGTGGAGGCTATTATAGCAGCAAATGGGGGACCAACTCCATATTAAAGCCCATGATTTTGGAATGAAATGTTTGACGAGCAGGTGTCCACGTACTTTGTCATGTAGTGTACATAGTAATAAAACAAGTTTGTATAGTGCATTTTAATGTTACTATAAAACATCATTTTTCAGGGACATTAATGGCCAATGTCTCTTCTGCTTCTATTTCAGTCTGTAAAAGTTGTATCGTGAAATACCTCCAAACCAGCAAGTATTGTCCAATGTGCAACATAAAGATCCATGAAACCCAGCCTTTATTGAACCTGAAATTGGATAGAGTGATGCAAGACATTGTCTACAAACTGGTTCCAGGACTTCAAGAAAGTAAGTACATTGAAATTCATACAATAATACTTGTTCTAGTTTTTGTTACATAGTACTTTAATGGTTTGATTTTGTTTCTCCTGTTTACTTAGAAAAACGCTCTTAACTCCTAATCATCTCATTTGTAAAGTTCGCAATGAGAACTAGTGTAACGGTGTTACTTAAACACCTGCGTCATTACATTATCAATTTAGCGTGGGTTGATAAAATATATTTTTTTAATGTGGTAGTGTTTCTAAGGTCCTTAATTTATGTTCTTTGTAAACAGGTGAAGACAAGAGAATAAAGGAATTCTATCAGTCGCGTGGGCTTGAGAGAGTTGTTCAACCGCCTGGGGAAGGTAAGCCTTTAGATTTTAATTAGATTTTTCATGTTTTGTCAATCTACAGCTTCTACTTTTACATGGTATCTGTGTGTCACCCCTAGACTCCATACCAGATACAGGATTACCTTTTACCAGCTTTGACCATTCCAAGGCCCACTTCTACAGATATGACGAGCAGGTCTCGCTTTGTCTAGAGAGGCAAAGGTAAGATTTTGTGTCATGCCTTGACAAAACTACAGTAAGTAGCCTACTGTCTATTCTCAGACCGCAGGTGGATTATCACTGATACTTAGTGCTTAAATTCAGTTTTGGTTCTACCCCCCCCCCCCCCCCCCCCCCCCAGTGTTTCCAGTAATTGTCAGCTATTGTCCAATAAAAGCCAACAAATTAAAACATTGCCACCCTAGAATATATCCTGTTTGCATTGGTTCAGATTGTCTTTCCATCGCATCATCTATGTACTCTGCCTGTCTGTCTTGAGCTCTCACTAACATATCAACTGGTACCAGCCTGCAGAGTTTCCTGTGCCAGTGAGTCAGTGTGACAGGGGCAGAAGTGTTTAAGTATTTTATGATGTTTTGCAAACTGGTGACAATGATTTATTGAGCTATAATAGCCTACCATGAAAAATGCATGTGTCCTGCTGGCTTGTCAATATGCTGTTGAAACCTGGACATTTTACTTCTTGAGGTATGTCTTACCTTGCTTCAAAGTAGCCTATAACCAAAATCCCACCATAGAAATGTGAAGGCAATTATTTGATGAAGACCTCGTGTTCATGTACTATGTGTTTTCTTTCATTGTCTAGCAGCCAAAGGTATTATCCTAGTCATTTTAGCAACTCACCATAGTTATCTTTAGCTCGCCTCTTTCAAAATAACAAAGGGATATTTCTATCTCTGCCTATGAAACCGCTTTAATGGTGTTTTCAAATTGTATTTTGTAACATTTGCACATAGACCTACCTCTGTGTACAGTGCATTTTGAAAGTATTCAGACCCGTTGACTTTCTCCACATTTGTTACAGCCTTATTCTATATTTGTCCCCCCCAATTAAAACACAATACCCCATAATGACAAGGCAAAAACAGGTTTAGAAATGTTTGCAATGTATAAAATAATGAAATCACATTTACATAAGTATTAAGACCTTAACACAGTACTTTGTTGAAGCACCTTTGGCAGTGATTACAGCCTCTGGTCTTCTTGGATATGACGCTACAAGCTTAGTACCCCTGTATTTGGAGTTTCTCACAATCTTCTCTGCAGATCCTCTCAAGCTCTGTCCGGTTGGATGGGGAGCGTCACTGCACAGCTATTTTCAGGTCTCTCCAGAGACCGGGTTCAAGTCTGGGCTCTGGCTGGACCACTCACAGACATTGAGACTTGTCCCGAAGCCACTCCTGCGTTCTCTTGGCTGTGTGCTTAGGGTTGTTGTCCTGTTGGAGGGTAAACCTTTGCCCCAGTCTGAGGACCTGAGCACTTTTGGAGTAGTTCTTCATCAAGGATGTCTCTGCTTTGCTCCCAAGTTCTAGAAACAGGATGCACCTGAGCTCAATTTTGAGTCTCCTAGCAAAGGGTTTGAATGCTTATGTAAATAAGGTATTTCTGTTTTTTCCTTGTCATTATGGGGTATTGTGTGTAGATTGAGGATTAAAAAAAAAAACAATTTTCAAATAAGGCTGTAATGTAACAAAATGTGGAAAGTCAAGGGGTCTAAACTTGCAGCGCCTAAAACGAAGAAATAATTATCAACATTTTTAAGATAAACATTCTGATCTTGTTCCATTGATACAGCGTATACCTACACTACTTTGACAAACATTGTGGGGATTAAGGAGTATATGCAATACCCACTGGAAAATAACTGGGTATACAGCTTATACCTGCATATGCCCTCCACTACACCACTGATTGGCAATGAGCACTCCTAAAAAAAAACGAGATTAACCTTCACACGGTGGCATTCAAATGGGTTTTTATTTGATATAGCCGGTGAAGTTCACATTTTAAAATGAAAACCCCGTCACAAATGTTTCCTGGAATTCTTTCAGTTCAAAATGCCCCTTAAAATCCCTCCCAGTGTTTCATGCTTAATCATGTACTCTCTTGTCCCTACAGTTCATCTCTGTCTGAAAAAAAAGATAAGACCAAACTGACTCTTCATGTAAGTCGTGTGTGGAATGGAACCCCACTATGCCACCAGAGGTCTCTGTTAGTTTAACTTGCAGTGGTCTGTTCTGTTTGGATCGGGTCTCCACAAGCAATGCTTTTGCAATTGTATTTAATTTGTATTTAATTTGAGTGTATCTGTCAGTCCCTAGTAGAATTGCCCACATTTTTTGGGGGGTATATCCATTTTTAATTCCGTAATCATTTAGAATCACGTGTGGAATTGGAGTTGTAGTAATGTTGCTCTGCCTCGTCTCTGCAGCAGAAGTTTGTGCGCTGCTCGGTCCGAGCTGAGGTGAGACACCTGCGTAAAGTGCTGTGTCATCGACTGAATGTGGAGAAGCACCAGGTCAGTTGATTGTCTAGGAAGACTACATTTTAAGAGGGACATATCAGCACCATTTTACATTACATGTGCAGTGTACCTATTTGCAAACAGTCCAAAACTACAACACAGGAACCATGTCCTATGACTACAAAAGTGTAGCCTATTAGATAATCCCTTGTGCAACTTTTCAGTCGAGTGCTTTGAATGTTATACACAGGTTAGTTGTATGTGAATGTTTCAGAGAACTGGAAATGGAGCATATGTGCACTTGTACAGTTGACCCAGGACCAGTTGTCATGTTTTGTCCTCACTGTGTGGTCTCCATTTCATCACAGATCCAGATGTTGTTCAATAATGAGTCCCTTCCAGATCACATGACCATGAAACGGCTGTGGATCTCTCACTGGTTTGGCAAGGTACCTCCCAAGTTGAGCCAACAATTTCACACTGAATTCCTTTACACTTGAACTTTTTCCATTTGGACGCTCTGTGGTGGAAACAGCATTATTGAATTTAAGGAAATAATATTCCAAATCAATATTCTGTAGTGACTTCAAATTATACAATGTCTATGGAAATCTTACTCTCAATTCAAACATGTTTTCTAAGCACAAGAAGAAAGTAATTGTATGTTACTTAGAAAACTACATTGTTTGGGGGTAAGACAAACAGTGCATATATATTTAAGAAGTTAAATCATGCTGACGTTGATCTCAGTGTGTATATATTCCTTCATAAATCCAAATAATTAATTGTAGTGCGAGAAGAGAATACTTTGACTTACCTCAAATCCTGTAACAGGGTTATAATTGATTTGGGAGCTTCTTTCTGATTAGTTTGATTTATGTTCATGTAGGATTACATGTAATCAATTGTTTTTTATTATTCCAGGCTCAACCGTTGGTCCTTCACTACACTATTAAGGACAAAAGGACAAGATAGAACTTTTCTTGCCTGGCTACCCATCCACATCACTCCGGCCAACTGATGTTTCTTGTCCACCATGAGTCTGGGTTTGCCCCCCCCCCCCCCCCGACAGTTTCTAGAATGCACACACATTCTAAATGGTCCCAGAAATCGAGGGGTTGGGCCAGAGCCGGCCTACATGATGTCACCAATTTTGCTACTCTTTGTTAGATGATCCAATCACTGAATTTGTTTTGTACAAAGGCCTTCATTTTGAAGTCAGACAAACAACTTCTAGGATGGCAGTTTCAGACTGAACGTATGTAGCGATGGATAGACTCATTGGTTGTTTAGCAACAACCGACGTGTGTGCGACTATGGGGCAAAACAGACAGGGTTGGCTTAGATTGTTGACACGTAAACTAGTCTCCATGTGCAAGTGTATTTGTTTTAAATAAACAATGAGTACTTCTCTTCATACATTAGTTGTTGGTTAGCTAGTAAATTTTTGCCATTAGCATTGACATGAAATCAGTCAACCCTCAAAACAATACATGGTATCAAGAACAAGATAAAACAAGCTGAAACGAGCCACCTATGATTCCCCACACGGCAACTCTTTTCATTGTTGCTAGCTAGCTGACCATTCAGAATCCTCACAAAGCACTGCTTCCGGCCTCAGAATTACATTTGGGGTGAGATGTCAGGCAAGGACTTCCCCCTTTCTAATGACCTCAGCAGCTGTATATATTTTGTATTAAATATATTATATTTTAACAGTGTGTACATATTTTGCTTGTTTTGTATTTTTGAAAATAAATATTTGAAAATTGACATGTACAGTTTTTTTTTTTTTTACAGTTCTGTGGAGATTTGCACAGAATTTGAAAAACAGTTGCTATGTTCAATTATGGGAAGCCAACATCAACATGGAATGGAAGCAACTATCAATAGAACTGTGCAATGTTGTCTCAACTCAGTAATGGAAGATATAACCTCAAATAAAAGCATTGAAGCTTTAGTGCATTTGATTAATGGAGTGAAAGTATGTACACTTTTATAGACCAGAAAATTAACGCTTGTCACTAAAATTGTAATTTATTAGTTCACGTTTCAGTGGTGCAAGTCCGGAATTATCAAATTGGAGTACTGCAAAACTAACACTGAACTCTAAATTCTGGTAAATATTTTTGTTCTTCGAAGCACCTAAACTCTCATGAACTGTACTATGTACAGTGGAACTGATCTGTACATACTTGATGCTATTTTACAGCCCCTTTATGGTTTGTGCTGATGAGTCACGCTGGATAGGAGCAGCTGACATCCAGGCATGCCAGCATTGGGAATCGATGTTAACTCACTATTCTCAAAGCCATACCCAAATCTCATACGAGATACCTTTGTTTTAATGACTGTCAGACGACTGGTTCTAATGTTCTTCATTAAGTGATAACATTCCACTAGGTGGCAGACTTGATTCATTCTATGCATTACTTCACTTTTAGGTTGACTGAGGAGAGACCATCCCCATGAGGGCCATTATCAGTGGAGCTGCTATGGTGCTGCTTGACATTGTTTAGAATTATTTTTCTCATGCCATCTGTGTCTTTCTAATATTACTCAGTCATACAGGATGATTTGTGCTATTGAGTCAATGTTATTCTCAGTCATGGCCTTTGTTTACACACACCATACATTCCATGTAATCTTTTGTAGCACAGTATATTTGAGCTTTAAAGCCAACTGATACCCATCTGTAACCATATCAATGGGCATCTTTTTGTGTAAAACTATGTCGAGCAATACATATCCACTGTATGCTCTAAAGAGATTACCAGCTATTTACTTAAAGTATATGATGAAATTGTAATGATACAATAAGGACCTATTACTTGTTTATTTGGGATTCATTAATCATGCACCACTAGGCACCGTGCAGTTACCACTTGTTGAATTCTTTGAAGTACTGTTAGTAGAAAGTACACATTGTACCACAATCTCCAAGTAAATACCATAAAGTGCCATCTCAAAACTGATATCAGAAGTACATAGCCTACTTCATAGAATGTGCATATGTGAGTACATTCCTTAACTAACCATCAAGAACAGTGGTGCCAGGCCAATGACATAATGGGCTATGGGAGTGGTGATACTGCATATGCATAAGATTTGTAGGCCTAAACAAACTCCCTTAAAATTATTACTTTTGATCACTCAGTTGTTATTCTCCATAAGTGTTCATTTGCAAATAGTTGAAATTGTGCATGCCACAACCAGAGGGTTATACTACAACACAGGATAAATGAGTTAGCTGGCTAACTTTGATGAAAAACCCCAGAAATAACATATTTTGTGGTTAATTAAGCTAAAAATGTGTTTTTGGTTGTTGAGTCAATTAGACCTTGCCCATTAATGGCTTATCTTGCCCCCCCCCCCCCCCCCCCCCCAAAATTAGAAAGGTTATTTCACATCATTTAGGCAAGTTAGCTGGGTAACTCACTGATATTCTTTGTAGTATACCCCTCCAGTAAAACATTTGTAAGCCTAACAATGTGTAGGCCTACCTCCACTGTAATTACACTGAACCTACCAATGTAACTACTATGTTAACACACAGGAATTATTAGGGACACAATGTAAAGTGCCCATGTAAGACTTGACCAGTTGAGCACAAAGTAGCCTGTTTATCTGTAATAATAAGTATTGCTATGGTTATTTAATTGTTAATACATTAATATTAGAAATAATTACACTCACACGTTTCGCCCTTCTTCGTTTAGCTGACATTTGATTAAACAAATGAATCTGAGCATTTGTAACAAAAGACTGCCTCCGGAAAACTGCTTATTCTATTTTGCGGTACAGATATTCCAGCATTCCTCTTGCATTTGTATGAAAAACATCAAATGAAAGCCGTTCATTTAACGTTGTTAGACTAAGGTAACGACGTGATAAATATGGATTTTTACATATATTATCGAATGACATGTAAACGAAAGCTTGGTTTTATTTGCCACATACCAATTATGTATCATTATTTCTATCCAAGCTTCTGTAACATTTGTTGTTCATGTAGACTGCTAAATAGTTTCCTTTTCAAAACATTGTGATGTGTGTGATGAGGCAAG
The DNA here is from genome assembly GCF_013265735.2 of Oncorhynchus mykiss. Lineage (NCBI taxonomy): Eukaryota > Metazoa > Chordata > Actinopteri > Salmoniformes > Salmonidae > Oncorhynchus > Oncorhynchus mykiss. The sequence goes on from NC_048578.1 coordinate 15,369,423, forward strand.
CAGTGAATCAGATGCCTTATATCGCGTTGTGGGTCACACTGTTCTTTACCCTAACCTAGAAAAAAAAACCTGTAGGCCTATCTGGCAAGGTCTGGCTGAGTCACTCCATAATGCACCTATAAAAATCTAGTTGACTTTTCAACCACAACGATTCCAAGCGATTACACCAATTGTGTGCACTGTCTGAAAAAACTCCCTTGATCTGGTTGCAAGTGTTACAAATGTGCCGAGAGATATTCAAGCAGACTGCAGTTAGAACAGCAAGGATGCGGGGGAGAAAGGCAACAACCCTCCTATTTCCACTGCCTACTATTGAGATTTATTCATTAGGAACCCAATGCTAATCAATTGCTATTCATGGTCGTTTTTCCAAAACACACCCATTTTCAGAGACGCAGATGCGTGCCATTATTGCTACCGGCTCAGTAAAAACTGTTTATGTACGGTAAGGCGGGTTAACCTAATCAATCATGTTGACCACTTTGTGTTAAAGACCATTCTTAAACCATATGGCAGTGGAGTAGTCGCAACATTCTTTTCTGCTGCCCCGGGTCCTTACCAACTGTCAGGAAGGGAGTAAAAAGGAAGAGCTTGTTTAACTCCCGCTAATTGTGAAACTTTACGCAGAAAGCCACTTTCCACACAAAGAGCAGTAGGCCTTCAATCAACAGAAGGATATTCAGATGTTGAAATCACGTGTAATAACCAATATTTTGATATTACCATAAGGAAAACAATATTCAATTCTAGATAAATATTTACGATAATAAAATGTTGCCTTGCCATTGTGTTATGTCACAAATTGTAGACTAAACCAATACACATCGAGACAGAGGTAATTGCATATAATATCATGAAATATCATACCCTTTATTTACATATTATTGATTAAATAGAATGGTACAATAAAATTAGGCATTCGTTATTTAATTTGTATACAGAACGTATAGCGTGTAAAAGTTTTGGCATATGTTTCACTGGATATTGATAATGAATTTTTACATGACTCCTATTGCTTGGAAACACTGTTTTTTTTGAATAAAATGTACATCAAGATTGATCCTACGCTCCACTTACATGGGCATTTTAAAAGTTACAATTGGATCTGAACTTGGGGACATTCGAGTTGAAAATATTTAATGTCCTTTAGCAGCTGAAAACGGATGAATAGTTAAAAAAAATTGCACCCCCCCCCCCAAAAAAAAGATACATAGAGAAGAAAAACACACACTTTGCAGTCTTGATCGTGTACTTTAACACTAAGTATGTTTCTTTACTTATTGAAATAAATATGTATTCCTCAAATAAATGGGTGAAATTGAAACGGGGACATCTAGAAGGCTTTACAGTCCCATTAATGTAATTAAAATGGAGAAGAGGAGAAAGAAAACGTTCCTTTTAAGTTTAACTGCTATCAACGTCAATATCCGTGCAAACGTTTTGAAAATTGCGCTTTCTTAAAACATGGGCCTACTGTCAATCGTCCACCTCAATCTCTTCGTCCTCCTCTGAGAATTCGTCCGTGGTTTGGTCTCTGGATGAGGAGGGGGACTGAGGAAATGCTCCGTGTCCCTGTGACGACGGGGAGATGCTAGGGGATATTGCTCCAGAGCTTCCTTGCAGGTCGTCAATGTCTTCCATGTTGACTAGCTTTTGCAGGGTTTGTGGTGGGACTTTTTTGAGCGACTCCACGTCTGCTTTCATCTCTTCCAAGTCTCTCTTGAGCTTGGCCCGTCTGTTCTGAAACCAGGTGATGACCTGAGCGTTGGTTAGCCCCAATTGCTGAGCTATCTGGTCTCGATCGGCCGGAGACAGGTATTTCTGGTACAAAAAGCGCTTCTCAAGTTCATATATCTGATGGTTGGTGAAAGCTGTCCGGGACTTTCTCCTCTTTTTTGAGGTTTGCCTCTGTCCAAAGGCGTTTACATGCTCACGGCCTTTAGGGAAACGGAAATACAGAGTCACTTTCCAAAACAATATCAGAACAATATGTCTACAAGTGTCCTAAAGTGTGCCATGATAGAATCAGCAGCGTTGTAATTGAAGTCTTGTTTTATCGAATATGTAAAGCAGTTGCAAACAATTGTTATTATTATTTTGGGTAAGGTTTGGTAATAACTTGCGTACAGCATTCTATAGAGACAATATGCAACGAATAACAGATTCATGTTTTACACTGTCCATGCACCATTAGGATTAAAATATTTATCAATATCAGGATTGAAATAAATAACATGCTACCCAATAAAACAACCTATAAAACGTTGACACTTAATTACATTTTAAACCAGGAAGCACAATAGAACATGCCAGTTTAGAGGCCTCCTTTCCACCCCAATAAATGGCAGGTTTCCTTATAGCCTACTGTTAAGTATCGCACAAATAAAATTAAACTATGAAATAATAGCCAGGGATAGATAACATCACACAGACTAGGCTTGGCAATAGCTTGACACATATTGCAATGCCTTTAGAACCACACTCACTGTAAACGTTTGATAACAGTTGACACGATAGGTTATCAGCAACGGCTATTTCGATGATTATGCATGTTTAAGCAATACAATCACTCACTGAATCTGTAAATGTAAATATTAAAACGTTATGTCAATATTGAATATGAATCATTACCTTCAGCTGCTTGTATAACGCTGACTTCCAGACCTTTAAATGTTTTGCTGGCTAGTTCCTCCAGAGCGCATAACGGCGAAGAGGGAGTGCTAATACCGTTCCTTGCTGCATTTGAGCCGGACACTTTTTCAATAACTCTCGGCGGACAGAGATTTGCAACTGACTTCTTCACAGAGGGTTTGCTTAGGATATCCTCAATGCTGAACGGCGTCAGAGGCTTGTTTGAGTTGGCCGGGGGTGGAAGCTGGTCCAAGGGACCCCGTCTCCTCTCCTCACCGCTGGACTGCAACACCGAGCCTGCCTTCATGTCTTTACTGGAGGTCATTGCAGTCCCAAGGAATTACTGCTGACAAAGACTGATTATTTCATTCAAATGGTCGTTCAAACGTCCACAAGTGTTTCCTTCAATTGTCGTCTTCTTCGCAGCCCACTTTTTAGCACTTTCAGTCGAATTATGCAACTACACCTTTCTAAAAATGTTTCTCCAAAATAACCATGGTTCGGGCGTAGGTTGCAGTTTCACAGGCAACCAAATCGTATTTCCTTGCAGAGAGAGACAGTTCCTCTGCGAAGTTCCATGGAGATCTTTAGAAAGTATAACTGTACTGGCTGGGGGCGATTCCCTGCAAGGAATAAGCTGTCTCAAGGAACAAGAAAAAGCAAGCAACCGCTAACGAGTTATTGTTGATTGGGCGAAGTTCAATTAGAGAAACACTAGCTACACTACTTGCTGACCCGCTGCTGCGTCTTAAAGGGCCAGACCATTATAATTAATTGGACGCGAGAAGAGGAGGAGTTTCGCCTCAGCAATGTTGGGGATGTTTGAGGAGCGGGAGATGGCTTGAAATGTTCATGTATCTTCCGCCCCCCCTTCCCACAGGCAACATGCTATCCGTGTATTCCTCTGGAAAGGGAGTTGATGTTCATTTAAACAATGCCATAAGCATTCTTGTGTATAATGGTCATCTCTGTATTATTATGGTACACAGTAGGCCTAATTGAGTGATATAAAAAGAAACGGCACTATTGGCACCCTTGTAGCTTAATCATACAAAATGATACGAGAGATTTGAAGGCACTTATGATTCGGAGACAAAAGGATTGGTGGATAATGTGAGTGCTAGCAACCCCAAAAGCTTGAACAGGGTAGGCAACATCAAACTGCTCACTGCACGGTTAGTCTAATTTTCAATTATGCAATATAGTAAGCTAACGCAGGTTACTCAAATGCAGTAAAATGACTTTTGCAATGTGACAAATGTGCATTATTATTAGGCTACTAATGTCCAATATTACTAATATTTATTGAATGCATTACTATTTTGATAGGCAGGACTGTATATGTTATTACTACATTATCAACATAATTGTTTTCTTAGAACTATACAAAAGTAAGCCCACATAATTATTAACATGACATTTTGGCATGTCATTAAGTTTCAAGAACAAAGCATATACATGCATTATCCTTCCTGTCGTGAGCTTATAGTTTTGGATCTTTTGGCAGAGGAACCACTACGATAAACCGTTAACCCTTGAAACCTGTATCCTTTTTTTGAACATCAGCTATCGGTGCTTTAAAAAACAATGGCTGCAGCCTACTTTTATCTCCTGTAACCATATAGCAAGCCAAATAGACAACCTGGGAATGATTAGGAGATAAATCGTGCATTGTAGGACAGTGTTGAGTTACACTATAATGTTCCATAAAATGTCCTAGAATAACATGCTGATAAATCTGACGCCGTGGCCAGTGACAATACTTTATGTGATCTGTTTAGCTTGCAGGTAAAGAGACGAGACACAGAAGAGTTGTCACGCTGCCATTCTCTCCCCATCGTTAATGATGTGAATTAAAATTCTGATGATGTCCGGGCTGTACCATGTAAGAGAGTAGATCAGAGAATGAAAAAGGGGCAAGTTCGAAAGCATCGAGGATCAGGTTGGTTGTGTGTGTTGTTTATCCATTGAGCAGACTATTAGGCCTACTTCATTTGACACAATAACACATATTGTAGAATATGCACGCATTAATAGTTCGTTACAAAGATTTTTGAAATGGGTTTAACGGCAATCTGAGGTATGAAAATACCCATCATGCTATGTTGCATGCTATATGTTTCAATAATTGCAATTACAAAATAAGCAATGTGCTTCGAAAGGAATTTGATCTGCATGCACATTGCGAAATGTTGTTTGTATTTTCGTTTAGCCTATTCAAATATAATATATTGAGAAAAATGTTTACAATTTGTATTACATATTTTTTAAACCAGCTCCATTTCATTGTTTATGGTGCACACGTAGGCTATCATAAAATGTATATTTGTACCCTATTAGGCTAATCGCAAAAAGGGAAATATCCTAAATGAAATAGGACAATATCAGCATATGAATATAATGCTTTTCACCATATTTTTTTCTAATAAAAACATTCGATTGACATGTTTACAAAGTGTCGGAGGATTATTTCTAATGTATTTTACTAAGCAAATTAACACCGTGCTCTCTCAGCAGTGTGGTGAGAGTAGAAAGATGTAAGATTTAGAGGTGGCAATTCTGAGCTTATTCCCACATCCCTACCATGCGTGTCAACAACATCAACTATCTATTTCAAACCCGAGGTACTCTATTGTTAATGTCCAATGTTGCGATTATTTCATTGCGTTGTAATAATCGACTGAAATGATAAATGTATTTCTTACATGAACCATTAACAGTGAATAGAACCTTGCAGAAACACCATATTGTTCGTGCCAAGAACCCCATATGGTGACATTCGTGTAGGGACGAAACCAGGCCAAATAGCATAGGAGTTATAAAACAGCACGAGATTCTATTAGCTTAGATGTCGTTTAGCAATATTGAGAGGGAGGTTCTGATTAAATATGTATAATTCATTCGAAGGGCTCTGTTGACTACAAACAACATTTGAGGTTATAACATTTCAAAGTGGTTTTGGCTATACAATACAATGGAGGTACAGCCTCCCTCAGCTAGATGCGTCGATTGGGCCTTGTAAAATGAACATGTTCTTCCTCTTAAAAAAACACACATCTGTAGGCCTATCACACTAACGTCATTAATGTGTTGCTTAATCTCATGACTTGTTGTAGGATTTATCCTAGCTCAAATAATGACGAGTTAAATAGAATTATAGGCCTAGGCCATCCATCGAATTTATATATATTTTTAAACTACAGCTTGATAACTATAAACCAATGTATTGTTGCTGATCAACAATTTCATTATTTTATTTTTTTTACAATTTGGTTGTGGTCAGTGCTATCTTTGGGACGTCCCTAACCCTGAACCCAACCTTAACCCCTAACCTCAACCATAACCACAACCCTTACTTAACCCGAAACTTAACCCTTACCGTAACCATTTAAAATGTCAACTTCAATGGACGTCCTAAGGATCCCGTTTAGCAGGGCTATTTGGTTGCAATGATTTTATTACAATATTGTTCTTCTCCACGTGTTATTATATTTCAACTCTACCTGGAAAATAACCCTTGCTAACCTTTTACAATCGCAGTAGCCTTTAACATAACATATGTTTCTATATACAGGTGAACTTGGAAATGGAAACGAACCACCCATGCTTATTGATATCATAGGTTAATATGGTCTTGATGAAAAATATTTACATTTATGCCAACAGACTTGGTGCAATTCATAGTTTCGGCCTATTCAGGAAAAAGCGCAGAATGTAACGTTGGTGTTGATATCATAGGGTTCTTTCAGAAAGAGATACAGCTGCACTCTACGCCCATCAAGAACACAGCGGAGGGCAAACGAGCCATGGAGCGATGGAATGACTGGAGTGTTATATTTCCCTCAAACTCGGCAAGCATGGATAGTTCTAAAGATAAGTCCACCGATATCTATTTTCCAAACATGTTTCCAATGATCTTTACGGTCTCAAGCGGAGCAGTGCTAATTCGAAAGGTTTTCTTTGGCTTAATTTAACCGTTAATTAGAAACAGAACACCTGACATCATCAATCATTAACTCTTATGGGAGTTGTGTTTTATATTCGCCAAAGCTCTATCTCCAGTCAATCAGTCCCCTTTCCCAGAGCTGCATGGTCCCCGGGTAGGTCACATATTGCTCATGGCCTTTCAGTTTTTCTGGTACAGTGAAGATTTGTTGGGGCTGGCTATTGAAAAGACGTATTCAGACTATCAAAATATCATCGCTAATAGTCTAGAACTGGCCTTTGGAATAACTGCAAACATAAACAGTTGGTTGTGAATGTTGATTTTCGGATTATTTAGGCTGCACTGCATGGTTTGTCTTGATACTTTGAAAATATTCGAGCAATGATAAAAGTACCCTGGCCCGGTACGTCCAATAAACTAGTAAAACCGGAGAAACATACTGTAGTTCTACCAAATTGTGCTAAAGCATAACATATGCAGGTGCATTGATTCGGTCATTTCTACGTTCTCTGTTGGTCTCTGTCCATGATTTAAATACAATTATTATAGACGGATAATCTCTCATCGGCAATATTATTTGGGCTTTACAAAAATGTTTGAAACGTGGCGCGCCCAATGCAATACTACTGTGTCGAGTGACACATCTGAATATCCTTAAGGTAGATAGACCTATTATGGTTTATTCATCACCTTCTTGCTATAATCGTTACTGACTCCTGTTGCAAAACAAAACAGCTGTACTAACAACTTAAATATAACATGATACAGGACCACTCACATTAACGTGGGAGTTATGGTGACACATGAGAGTGGTATATACTTGTTGTGAAATAGTTGTATCCCTATAGGTCCTGTGATTTTCTGGGCATACAGGGTTGAAACATAAGATATTTGTCTATGCAGGCCCTGAATTTACAACAGTCCTAACGCTGCGTTATGACCGAGGTTCAATCTTCAGTACAATAAACTGATGTGGTGTCGGGGAGGAGGGTAGTGACTTCAATGTATATGCCTTCTAATGACATTACCTTAGTCCTAGTGTGTCCATAAAGTGCTTGCATTGATCAAATTGTATAATGCCAGCAGGGCACGTTCACAAAATATCAGTAGTCAACCATTTTGATTACAAATGGGTTTGGGCTTTATAAGATGCTACACAATGAAGTAGTAATAAAGACGAAATAATCGTTGTGATATTGTGGGCTTTCACCTCCTCATTTAATCATTATTTTATAGGCATAACAATTCATAACCAATATTTTCATTTGTAAACTGTAAATAGAAACGTATATTATTTGTATTATTACAATTCTTGATATTATTATAATTTTCAACAAGAAAAATAATGGTAGGCCTACTAATGATAATGCAGTCATTCACAACATTCTGTCACTACTGGAATCAAGGTTGACCAACGTAACAAGAGAGCGAATTACAGGCGATTTCCCTTCAAAATGGTAGTAGGCCTATATATTATTATTTTTTTTTGCAATGTTATCTAACATCATTATTGACTGCCCTTATTTTCTCCGCACCGGCCGAAACATGTGAGGCCCAAACAAGCTTTATTGAACGCAGCGATCGTTTTAAGCAATGATGCATTTTCAAGGAAACACTACTGTCAATAGTTCGGGTATATGTGATCTTGAGTTGCTCGTGCGTTCTAACGATAATCACGGGTACCCTTGCCCTAGTAAACAACACATCATCACCACCCCTGAATAAGAGAAAAAGTGAGTGAGCGCAAGAATAACTCCCTGCAGTGTGTGCGCCCGCGCGCGTGTCTGTGTGAAAATGGGGAGGGAGAAAGTGGAGGCTTGTGAGTGCGCGCGTACATGACAGGCAAGGTGGACGCGTAATCTTGGAGACAAAATATCTCCATCCATTCTCTCTGTAGGCGTGCGTGAGTGGGTTTGACGCGTGTAGGGATGGAGAGAAGAACATGAATCCCGGTTTCAAGCACCCTCTCTTAAGCATCTAAAACAACAGCAATCGTAAACGTCGGCCTTTAGGTGCTTAGGCTGTTACATTGCGCATTGCCTTTGACAGTGTCATATTCCACGGTGTTTAGTACCTGTTGTTTTTTCTCTCCCTTCAGCCACTGGGTTGACAAATGTTTAGATTTCCAAACGCGGAACCCCAAACGCGCAGGGCCAAACCGCTTCGCAGCCCTATCACCTTTGCACAGTTGATTTTCTCTCGCCGTTCAGAACTTGAAACCCCCCGGGAAGCGGTGTTGTTCGACAGTAATGCTCCATTGGAGTCCATTTAAGATCATAAAGAAGGATGTGGGAGGCCAAGCGCCCGACCAGAAGGGCTTAACGAAGATTACATTGCATTAGTACATGTATCTGCACCGTGGGCCATAATAGGCTTTATTAGGTTGTAATGATCAGAAACAGTTTAAGCACCTTTAAACTAACCATAATGTCAAACACGACTAACAGGTTAGACTGAGCTAACTGTACAAGTCCTACTGCAAAGACAAACACTTTGAAATGTATTCATAGTTTGTAAATAGCTGATTATAGGCCTAAACTATTATTGTTGTTATTATTATTATAACTATAATTATTATTATATAATTATATTATAATGACATTACATCAGTTATTATAAACTGGGTGGTTCGAGCCCTGAATGCTGATTGGCTGACAAGGGGGTATGACAAAACATTTATTTTTACTGCTCTAATTACGTTGGTAACCAGTTTATAATAGCAATAAGGCACCTCTGGAGTTTGTGGTATATAGCCAATATACCACAGCTAAGGGCTGTGTCCAGGCACTCCGCAATGCTCGTGCCTAAAAACAGCACTCAGGCGTGGTATATTGGCCATATACCACACCTACTCGGGCCTTATTGCTTAATTATAAGACTTTTTATTTTACTTTTGATAAATTCATAGCCCATACATTGGTTGTTCTTTTCTTCCGGATGACACCTGTGAGTTCCAGAAGATGGTCTGAATTTGATGTCTCCACTCAATACACTGTATTAGAATGTTCTTCATCAATTAACTACATGTGGAATCACTTCAATCTAAAGGGTGGACATTGGCTCTATTCAGTATTCACTGTGTACTGTAACATATTGTACCCACAATTACAGATTTCAATAACACACACACACACACACACACACACACACACACACACACACAGAGCAATCTTGATGGATGTTTGCCTTTGAACATGGCACCAGTAGACTAAGACAGAGAGAAGTGGGACAGATCAAAGGGAGGAACCACACTGTCCCCGCAAATGGACGCCAACTGATGAGAAGATATGTAGCGGTTGAGCCCAAGCCATTTATTATTGGTTAGATGTGGGTTGAGTAACCATGGTCTGATTCCATTTTCAGGGTTTTGTTTTCTCATGTACAGTATTGCTCACAAAATAATGTAGCATTATCCTGTATGGACGATGTGCAGAACTATGTTGTCGTCCATAAAGATCATTTCTATTTGATACATTTGAAATGATCCATAATGATCCATACACTGATAAATAACCATACATTGATAAACTGAACTAAGTTCAATTAAACAAATATTAATGCCAAAACTGAATGAATTAGGATATACGGTTTTGTCCTCCCCCCAAAAAAACACAACTTATTTCCATGATCTTTGGAGTTAATCATTCATTATTATATTCAATGTAGATAAAGCTGTGTATCGATGTTGTTAATCTTATTTTTTCTCCACTGATTGTCAGTTGCTCTGGATAAGAGGGACTTGAATGTAAAAGGCAAACACATGACAGATGCAGTAGGTGTTATGTGCCTGTTCCACACTAGAATGTTAAACTGAGACATGCTCACAACCTCAGCACAGGAGCAGACTCATAATTGGAAGAGCTCAGATTGGTCAATTGACCCCAACATAAAGCCTACCTGATCTCATGGACAAACGGTCATGCTGTGTTTTATTTGGTTATTTACTGAACCTTTATTTAAACTAGGCAAGTCAGTTAAGAACAAATTCTTATTTACAGTGACGGCCTAGGAACAGTGGGTTAACTGCCTTGTTCAGGGGCAGAACAATGGATTTTACCTTGTCGGCTCAGGGATTTGATCTCGCAACCTTACATAATGACGTTTAGCAAAATAATTGGACTTATTGAGGTTTAGGACTTATTGGACTTATTGCTAGGTTTACAGTTAGGATTAAAGTTTGGGTCATGAGACCAAAACCCAAAGTTGATGCGCTAAAGATTAAGCTAACTCAAATAGTATTGAAAAAGTAATATTGAACATACACAGCCTCAAGAACAACATCACATACCAAATATACTCTATCCATTCATAGCTGTAGAAAGTAATGCGCAAAAGAAAACAAAATAGAAGGACAGTGAAAAGTTGAAGCTGCTTGTAGTAATACTGCTGTGTAGTGATACTACTTAGGAATATATGACTCATGGAACTGTGAATACAACTAAACAGTCAGAAAGGTACTCTTCAAACAAGAAGCCAGAAAGTCAGTCATTACAAACATTTGAATGAATGCCCACATGGAAAGTTTCCATATTTCCATAACTATACTAACGCACACTACCTATTCAAAACATAACAGAAATGTGTGTACATTTTAGTGACATCTGTTCTTTTTGTTGGACGATAATTAATTTGGACTGAACTGGGACTCATATCCACAGTGTCACTGCACATATTTTTGTGAATGAAGATAAATGCTTCTCTGAGTACACTCTGTACCATGGGAGCCGTCAACAAATTAATCACTTGCAATTCTATCCACGGCTACTTGGGCACCTGGTGGGTCCCAATACACGTTCCGAGATAATGAGGGCGCATCGGTGCAACATTTTACGAGCAGAGTGTCGTAGTTCTTGAAAAGAGAAAGAAAAAATGAATAACTGAAGCCACGTCTCCAGAGAGGTATAGTTTCTTGAGATGGTTCGGTGCCACGACCTGAAGCAGATCTCCCCTTTCTCACATCAGGATTTCATTAAGCCATGAGCACTCCTGCGCCACTTTGCTCCCAAACCAAATGAGGAAATAGCTCGTCTGGCCACTGACAGACCCCGGGTTTGGCCGTAAAGATAAATGACCCAAAGTATTAAAGTTTAACACTTTGACAAAACCCACCTGATCTCGAGGATTAATGCAACGAAAAATCCATCTGCGAGAAGGACTCAGAGGTGAGTAATGGCCAGGCGCTGGGAAGGTCAAACAATATTTAGGATAAGTACATATCCAGCGTTGAGACTTAAACTTTCCCAAGACATGTACACTACATGACCAAAAATATGTGGACATCTCATTCCAAAATCATGGGCATTAATATGAAGTTGGTCCCCCTTTTGATGTTATAACAGCCTCCACTCTTCTAGGAAGGCTTTCCACTCGATGTTGGAAATTTTCTATGTGGACTTCTTTCCATTCAGCCACAAGAGCATTAGTGAGGTCAGGCACTGATGCGATTAGGCCTGGCTCGCAGTCGGCATTCCAGTTTATCCCAAAGGTGTTTGATGGGGTTGAGGTCAGGGCTCTGTGTAGGCCAGTCAAGTTCTTCCACACTGATCTCGACAAACCATTTCTGTATGGACCTCGCTTTGTGCACGGAGGCATTGTCATGCTGAAACAGGAAAGGGCATTCCCTAAACTGTTGCCACAAAATTGGAATGTCATTGTATGCTGTAGCATTACGATTTCCATTCACTGGAACTAAGGGGCCTAGCCCGAACCATGAAAAACAGCCCCAGACCATGATTCCTCCTCCACCAAACTTTACAGTTGGCGCTATGCATTCGGGCAGGTAGTGTTCTCCTGGCATCCCCCAAACCCAGTTCCGTCCGTCGGACTGTCAGATGGTGAAACTTAATTCATCACTCCAGAGAATGCGTTTCCGCTGCTCCAGAGTCCAATGGGGGCAAGCTTTACACCGCTCCAGCCGACACTAGGCATTGCGCATGGTGATTTTAGGCTTGTGTGTGGCTGCTTGGCCATGGAAACTCCTTTCATGAAGTTCCTGACGAACAGTTCTTGTGCTGACGTTGCTTCCAGAGGCAGCTGGGAGCTTGGTAGTGAGTGTTGCTCCTAGACGTTTCCACTTCACAATAACAGCACTTACAGTTGACTTACAATACATTTGACGGACTTGTTGGAAAGGTAACATCCTATGATGGTGCCATGTTGAAAGTCACTGAGCTCTTCAGTGTGGGCAATTTTTCTGCAAATGTTTGTCTATGGAGATTGCTTGACTGTGTGCTCGGTTTTATACACCTGTCAGCAACGGGTGTGGCTGAAATAGCCAAATCCACTCATTTGAAGGGGTGTCCACATACTTTTGTATATATTGTGTATCTCATAGATTTGTGTTGGGATGCTCACACACATGCACCTGCACGCACACTACTGTTATATCAAGAATAGTATATTACTTCCACCAGCATTATTACCACATAAGCACAGTGTTGTAACTTTAATGTGTTACAGAGTTAATGTTTAAGTTGGCTCATTGAGCTGTATCTGGAGATATTTCTTTGCAGTTGTTTGCATATGTAATTGTATTGGTTTGAATTGAATTACGCTTTTTGACTGCAAGTTCCAGAATGCTTTGCGAGAGGAATGAGCCAGATAACGCGCCAATTATGTGCAGGTGCCAGTGATTGTGGCTGACTTCCGATAGCATCTTACCTGCATTGCTCTGTACCAAAACAAAGTTGTTAAATGTAACGTGAACAAGTATTATTACTAAAAAATAAGCTTTCGTATCATACCCGACGTCCCGAGTCATTACTTTGAAGTTAGTTAATCTAAAACACAGATAGTGCAAATATAACTTGTTATATCCACCCTGTGACTTTGACATTATGTCAATAATGTTGTCGACTTTTCTTAAACATATGGATCATATGAGTTAGGTCAACGAAAATTACAAATAAGCAATGCTAAAGAATATAAAATGTCAATGTAAGACATTGGTACGGCTTTTCAAAGCATGCCATTTGAGTGAGCCAAAACTGTAATACCCTCTGGTTTTGGGTTTAGGCTAGCTCTGCAAAAGAAAGACAAAAAAAACACATCTAATGTCGGGAAGTAAGTCATCTTTCATGGAGAGCGATGCTCTCCCCTGTGAAACATCTTTCACCCTGCGAGGCTGAGCACTAATAAGTGTCTTCATCCAAAACAAAGGGTTACTCTGCAGCCTACCTGGCCAGTCCTAACACAACACAGGACATCAGAGGGTTAATAGGCCACTTAGAGTAATGCATCAATATAACTGAAAACCAGCCTGCTAGAGCCTTTAAACACCACACATTTGTAAAGCGAAAACACAGCATGAGCCACTGGGAAGTCAATGGGGGTGTTAATTTTATGTGTGCAAACAAGAAAATTACATTACATGTTCTACTCATTACTGAAAATGACCTAGTAATAACAATCATGGACACTGGTTTAACCCCGGTGCAGAACCACAAGCTAGTTTTCGGTTCTGGAAAAATAGCAGATTGATGCCTCCAGTTTTCAAAGTAAGAGGCATGTGTAGGAAGTTATGCTAGTAACACCACTACATAAACACTGCTAAGGCAGTATAGATTTCATTCCAGCCTACTTATCTATCACTGACACTACTAACTGGCTTTCACATCAATGTTCGCTTGTCATTTTTGAAAATGCACAAACTCCCCTTTCTCTTTTATTCTACTCGGGCTCCATCTAAAACGGACAGGAAGTTGGGCAACATAAATAACAAGGGAGTGAAACTACCGAGGAAGGTCTTGGCCCATAACTTACTTTGTCACTGGGAAATAGGCTCACACCCAGTCCAAATCATAAGCGATGATTCCTCGGAGAACACTGTGCATGTCCCAAGGGCGAGAGACCTTTCCTTAGGCCCAAAATAGCCTTCAGTCCAAGCTATGCCCTGTTCCAGGTAACAAACAGACACACTGTATGTTCTAGTGGAAAGTCTAGGTTTCTAATTCGTTTTGCTGACAGGCCTCCCTGACCCAGTAGTATTTTCTCCTTGTGCTGTTTTGTTCAAATGTCCTAGACGAGAAAGGAGAGAAAAGATAAATATAAAAGGAAGGTGCACAAGAGGATTGCAACTTTCCATGCAGTTAAGGAGTCAACAATGAGGATACTTGTTCAAATATTTGGGATTACAGTAAAAAACTTTGGCAATTGAAGAACTGCTGGAGGGGATTGTGGTATTTGGAAATTGGATTTGGAGGGGATTCTTTGGAGTGTGATTATTGTTTTTATGGTTGTTGTAGCATTCATTTATTAGTATTTACTAATCCTGGATCCCCAACGTACACTAGATAGACTGCATACATGTAGTGGCTACACTTTTACCACAACACAGACATTTTTTGCTTTACTGAAATGTTGTAAAGATGTTTATTTAGTTAGCAACACTGGATATTTATTCAGTGTTTTATTTAGCATCCTTACTATGCCCAGATAATTTATACTTTCAACTTGTGTAATGTGATCTTTCATCCTCATGCTTACCTAGTATTTGGTTAGCATAGCCCCTGGGCAGTCATGAGCATGTAGCCAACTCATCACTAGTCACCATGAGTGTTTCAATGTTTCATTCTCTTCAGTTTAAATAGGGATATACATATTTTCCAAATGTGACAGCAGGTCTTGTGTGGCTTAGGTGGTAGAGCATGGTGCTTGCAATGCTAGGGTTGTGGGTTCAATTCCCACAGGGGACCAGTATGAAAAATGTATACAAGTTGCTCTACATCAGGGCATCTACTAAAGTACTGTAAATGTAAAGCACAAAATGGTCCTTGTCTATGGCCATGTCTAATGGTTACCACAGGTCTGGTATCTTGCTTATTATGCAGGGTGCCAATAGAACCAAAGCAGCACCTAGGTCTGCACTCAGGACAGTTTTTAATTACAAGCAATTGAATCAATTAATCCAGAATGGAGTAGCCCTGCAAAAG
This sequence comes from Oncorhynchus mykiss, assembly GCF_013265735.2. Classification (NCBI taxonomy): domain Eukaryota; kingdom Metazoa; phylum Chordata; class Actinopteri; order Salmoniformes; family Salmonidae; genus Oncorhynchus; species Oncorhynchus mykiss. Next base: position 15,384,930 of record NC_048578.1, read on the forward strand.
TAAAGGTAGGTGGGAACATTGTGGCACTATTGGCCTGCAGCACTATGCCTATTTCTCATTGTCAACCGGTACTTTGAGTTCTGGACAGATATCACAAACTGTCCTTTAATTTTTTTTCTTCTTGACACTGTGCTCAAGGGCTGTGATATATCCATCAGTGACCACACTCACCATAAGGAAGCTGAGAGAATACATGCAATGGAGATTATCAGGACAAAACCCCATCAGCTTGTCAAGGGATGCAGACAGTAGACAGTATTGTATCCACATGTATTGAACACAGAGCTGTCAACGTGTCTGACGGTCCCATTCATCATGTACAAAGCCAGCGCTGTCAGAGCCACAATGCACCCCATCTATCCCTGCCCTAAGTGACAACTCTGAGATGAGCATTAGGGCAGCGGAGGATGTATACAAATGATTTGTTTTTTCTCTTTGCACAAGGCAATTTCCTCAAGGCACTCAGCCTAGGGGATCGTTCAGAGTGAAACCTTATGGCAAAGTAAAAAAATCCTTTGACTCCTATAGTTGACCTAGTATCTGACCAATCTTACCAACTAATACAGTAGGAGATTGATTATATATTCTTTGGATATTACAGGAGTTGCATTTTTTTATAACAACTAATTAGTAGAATAAAAGTAATGGAGGATAGATTATCCAATTAGTTTAACCAGAGTTTTGTGTGTGTGTGTGTGTGTGTGTGTACACATATACAGTGCCTTGCGAAAGTATTCGGCCCCCTTGAACTTTGCGACCTTTTGCCACATTTCAGGCTTCAAACATAAATATATAAAACTGTATTTTTTTGTGAAGAATCAACAACAAGTGGGACACAATCATGAAGTGGAACGACATTTATTGGATATTTAAAACTTTTTTAACAAATCAAAAACTGAAAAATTGGGCGTGCAAAATTATTCAGCCTCCTTAAGTTAATACTTTGTAGCGCCAACTTTTGCTGCGATTACAGCTGTAAGTCGCTTGGGGTATGTCTCTATCAGTTTTGCACATCGAGAGACTGAAATTTTTTCCCATTCCTCCTTGCAAAACAGCTCGAGCTCAGTGAGGTTGGATGGAGAGCATTTGTGAACAGCAGTTTTCAGTTCTTTCCACAGATTCTGGATTGGATTCAGGTCTGGACTTTGACTTGGCCATTCTAACACCTGGATATGTTTATTTTTTAACCATTCCATTGTAGATTTTGATTTAGGTTTTGGATCATTGTCTTGTTGGAAGACAAATCTCCGTCCCAGTCTCAGGTCTTTTGCAGACTCCATCAGGTTTTCTTCCAGAATGGTCCTGTATTTGGCTCCATCCATCTTCCCATCAATTTTAACCATCTTCCCTGTCCCTGCTGAAGAAAAGCAGGCCCAAACCATGATACTGCCACCACTATGTTTGACAGTGGGGATGGTGTGTTCAGCTGTGTTGCTTTTACGCCAAACATAACGTTTTGCATTGTTGCCAAAAAGTTCAATTTTGGTTTCATCTGACCAGAGCACCTTCTTCCACATGTTTGGTGTGTCTCCCAGGTGGCTTGTGGCAAACTTTAAACGACACTTTTTATGGATATCTTTAAGAAATAGCTTTCTTCTTGACACTCTTCCATAAAGGCCAGATTTGTGCAATATACGACTGATTGTTGTCCTATGGACAGAGTCTCCCACCTCAGCCGTAGATCTCTGCAGTTCATCCAGAGTGATCATGGGCCTCTTGGCTGCATCTCTGATCAGCCTTCTCCTTGTATGAGCTAAAAGTTTAGAGGGACGGCCAGGTCTTAGTAGATTTGCAGTGGTCTGATACTCCTTCCATTTCAATATTATCGCTTGCACAGTGCTCCTTGGGATGTTTAAAGCTTGGGAAAATTTTTTGTATCCAAATCCGGCTTTAAACTTCTTCACAACAGTATCTCGGACCTGCCTGGTGTGTTCCTTGTTCTTCATGATGCTCTCTGCGCTTTTAACGGACCTCTGAGACTATCACAGTGCAGGTGCATTTATACGGAGACTTGATTACACACAGGTGGATTGTATTTATCATCATTAGTCATTTAGGTCAACATTGGATCATTCAGAGATCCTCACTGAACTTCTGGAGAGAGTTTGCTGCACTGAAAGTAAAGGGGCTGAATAATTTTGCACGCCCAATTTTTCAGTTTTTGATTTGTTAAAAAAGTTTGAAATATCCAATAAATGTCATTCCACTTCATGATTGTGTCCCACTTGTTGTTGATTATTCACAAAAAAATAGAGTTTTATATCTTTATGTTTGAAGCCTGAAATGTGGCAAAAGGTCGCAAAGTTCAAGGGGGGCGAATACTTTCGCAAGGCACTGTATATATATATATACATACACTGTATATAGGTGTATGTGTGTATGTTTGCATGCACATATGTGTGTGATGTGTGTTTGTGTGTGTTTGTGCGTAAGGGTGGGCATGCACGTGTGTGTGAGTGTCTGTGTGTGTGGCCTGAGTCAGCAGACTAGTTGTAATTACCTTGAGGCCTGCTAGTTGAGGGCTGTGCAGCACTGCAGAAATCTGACAGGGGGAGCATCATTTCCCCTGTAACCCAGGACCAGAGAAAGCAATAAAGCTACTCAATACAGAACAATAAAGGAGAGTCATGCCACATTTTTAGAATACCGAAAACAAGTAACCTGTTTACGCTGTACAAACAGCAGCAATCTAATTGCTAGCGCATTGAAGTAATCATATCAGAGCCTTCGTAAATTATGTCTCAGTCATACACATGACGGATTATTAAGTGTTAAGAGACTTTGTGGTGTTAAATGTCTTTAAGAGGGGACATAATCAGTATTTTCAATAGATTGGTCAAAGAGATATGGCAAAGAGTTCCAATGACACGGTTCCAGAACGTTCCATTCACTTTGATTCATACCTTTAAATCACAGAACAAATTATATTCCTGTTATTGCTTGAAGACTTTTAGGTTTCATTCAGAAGATGGCTCTTAAATCTAATTGCAAAGACTGGTCTGCCATCCTATTGACATTTTGACTGCGTTTCAAACAATATGAGCTTTTCTAATGTCTCCGTCATCATAATTTCTCCCGAGTTAATGTCATACTGTAATATAGACCACATCCAAAGTATTGGTTAGGTATAAAGTGACAGAGAGATGTGCTGTGAAATGCAATATCTTCATCAAAGAACAATTTAATTTCTTCGTCTCCAGTTAATCATTTATTATTAAGTCTAAAAGTAGCAGAAAATCACTTTTTGTATGGAAAAACTCAGTGAACCTTTCTTCCATATCTGCAGAAGAAGACATGAGTAGGAGTAACATATTGGTTTTAGGGCTTAGTCCACATCCTAAATGGAGCAGAGGTTGAGGGAATCTTGGAGACACCTCCATCTCTCCTATGGGGTATCCTCCTCTTGGGTAAGAGAGTATGCTAACTTCAGCCTGAGCCAAAACTGGAGCTCATTTGGAAGTCTGTGGGCTTGTCCCTGGTGTGCGACGTCCCCGCCCTAGCTCCTTGTGGTTTTATTTTTAATTAACCTCTAAAAGATAATCTGTTGTTGCTTCCACTGTTCGTGTCAGCGGGGTTAATGATTTCACGAGCTCAGGGAGAAACGGCAGGGGACAGATCAATGCACCTCAATTTCCCGCCCCTCGTGTTCTGTCTCACTAGCCGGGGCTGCGGTGAAAGCACTGCCTGGCCCTTCTCCCTGTCCGCTCTCTCCCTTGTTCTCAATATATACACTTGCACGCTTGCACGCACGCACGCACGCACACACACACACACACACACACACACACACGCACACGCACACGCACACGCACTATGTGCATGCAATGTCACCCCCTTACTTGGGAAAGCACTTGTAAGTGAAGCTTTACTTAGACACGTAAGAGATTAGATAAAACGGCCAATGTGCTCTTACATGATCCTATTGATGTCACACCAGTGAAGGCAGGGTGTAATTGGCCAACTTTTTGTTTTCTGAATTAGTCGCTATCCTCCATTCTTCCTGACCATGCCTAATGTTTTAATTCAGGCAGGCTTGTACTCTGTAATGCACTTTCTGCCAAACAAACGCATCAGCACTGCACCATAACAATTGCATAACTTGAAGGAGATTTGCTTTCCTGTAATGTGTGCATCCTGGCGGCAGAGAAGTCAGGCGCAGGAGAGCAAAAACTATGTTACAACGGTGCAGTTTAACAATAAAATCACCGAGAACAAACACAAATAAATAAATACAATGGGTCAAAACCCTTCGCACATCAGACATAACATGCACAAACTCTTACAATCAACAATACCGGACAAGGACATGTGGGGAACAGAGGGTTAAATACACAGCATATAATTGATGGGATTGAAACCAGGTGTGATGGAAGACAGGACAAAACAAATGGAAAATGAAAGGTGCATCAGCGATGGCTAGAAGACCGGTGACGTCGACCGCCGAATGTTGCCCGAACAAGGAGAGGGACCGACTTCGGAGGAAGTCGTGACATTTCCAGGGATACCACAAAGTCAGAACTGCAGTATACTGTAAAACAACCACAGATTTTTAACTAGATTCAGGAAATCACATTCCATTAATGGCGGTGTCTCTCAGCGTGACTCATTGATCACAGCAGCTCAGGACCGACTCAATACTTCAGCTTCTGTATTGGAACTCTTAAATTATTTTAGGTATAACATGACGGCTTATTGATGCAATGTCAGACTGTGACATGTGTATATATGTCCCTAAGGAGAAACTCTTGGAGAGAGGCGTTTTCACCCTCCCGAAGTCAGACAAAGCTTTTCCAAATCCGTCACAATCCTGTCCTTTGATTTTGTATTCTCCGCCACCTATTCGTTTGGGGTTTGAGGTGTTGTTGATAGTGATCATTCAGTTTAATAGTAGCATATTAGCCATAGTGTAATTACCCACAATTATTTAATTTAGGTTGAACACAACACAGTAACAGCCTTCATCAATATCTGGCTAAAACATGGGATAGTGCTGCAAGGCTTTAAAATCTTTAGATTTACCCTGTAAGTAAGCATTTGCTTTCAAGTAATGTCGTAGGGGAAAACAACAACTAATTAATCTTGATCCTGTCAATATTTATGTGAATAATGTGAGATCGTATTAACCAGTTTGAATGTACAAATGAAACAATATTGAATTTGTGCCAATTTAGATATTTCTTACAAGGTATTAGCTTACAATGGAGGCTGACCAGTTCAGAGAAGCACAACAATACAACCCCCCCTTAATTAATACAGTGTCTAATCATAGATAAAGACATTAAAGTAAAGTAGACCCAACTCTGAGTCATCACAGGGAATGGGGCCCCCATTGAGCTCATCTCAGCATGCTTCCCTGACTCCGTCTGTGAGACACTTACTCTTCCAATCACAGCGTTCGGCCTTCCCTTCCCCTTGTCCCTGATATGTAACAGAACCATCAGATGGAGTGGACGTCTGTAATCATACTCTGACTATACACACACGCACGCACGCACACACACACACACACACACACACACACACACACACACACACACACACACACACACACACACACACACACACACACACACACACACACACACACACACTAATGCATGCACACACCAAACCTTCACATGCTGGTTTTGGAAACATCAAAACTGACTGTAGGGAGTCTGAGACTTAAAAGTGTGCGGCACGCCTTGGCCCACAGGTATGCAGTGTATGGGCCAGCGGTATGAACCCCATGCTGGGTCCTTCTCCCATTTGGATGTCTATATCTGTGGAAACTTTTCTTTTTCACCCCTTGCATCCCCACCAGTCCAGCAGGCCTCCGTTAAGAACTGCAGCCAGGATGAATCAATCAACCACACGCCAAGGGAATTACCTCATTGCACATTGGCAGTGCTATCTAAGCAGCGACAGCATTTGGGCTTTGAGATAAATACCCGCTCTTTAAATTACATCCTACTCTGTGAGAACCTCTGCTGTTTCACTCCGGAGTACGACAGGTTCGGGCCATGTCCTTGTTGCTTTGGCTTTTCTAGCCACTTCTTCTGGCCCATCTCCACCCCCCCCCACCCCACCCCACCCCACCCACCCAGCCTCCCCCGCGTTTCAGGACAACTTTATGAAATCAGAATGCACGGAATAAGGCAGCGGGTACTGCCAAATGTTTGTCTTTACAATAACAGTAAACATTTCATTGTCATTACATGGTCTAAGTCACAACCTCAGTCGGGTGAACTCTTCAATTTCATCCAAGAACGCTTCCCTCTCTCCTCAACTCATATTATATAGCATTCCCTCTCTCCTCAACTCATATTATATAGCATTCCCTCTTGTGCCATAATGTTTGCAACAATGACAGTGAAGTCAATGGCAAGAGAGCTAGATTAGCCAGCTAGCATTTCTTCTAATGTCTCTCACTCGTCTGATGCTCTTGCACAATGTGTCAGTGCTCAAATGAAAACATGTCCTAGTGGTGCTGGCAATGGTGTTACCCACTCTACACGTATAAGTTTATCAGGAAACTGAAACACAACACATTTAACACTTAAACATGCATTATATTACTCACACATACTGTACTCAGAAATTCACACAATAATATAGGCCTACTCACACAACCACACAAAACATTTGCTCACTCATGAGCACAAAGTGGCAGGGTCAGGCTGTTGAGATTACAGATTGTGCCTTTAAGTGAAAGTTTTAAGGACAGGGAAATCTGGTTCTACTTTTAACGGCTGTCAGCCCTCAATCCTTCCCAGTGCCCATCATCCCCCAGGAGTGGTGGAGTTAAACTGGGTTTGATGTTCTGCTGTCTGAAAATCATCTTTTACACATTCCAAGAGCCAAATGCAATTTGGGCTGTCACCAGTGGCATTCCCTTTAAGTGTCCATGCCTTTGACTATTATGGGCCTGAGATAATAGTTATCTCTCAACTTTTCACCCGAACTACACTGCTGCTAACAGACGCAGAGGAATGGCAAAGATTCCGTATCAAACGTTCCCTCCGCAATCTCTCACTCAGCTCATTGGAATGGTCTTGATTAAGATAGCTCTCTCACACAAACAGTTAAAGGATGAGAAAGCCGAACGAAGCATCTTAACCCAATTAAAAATGCCTGTGAGTTCTTTTAAAGTGAGAAGAGCAATTCCCTTCAGACAAGCTGGAGAAGACGATGTATAATAAATCACCCTCTCAAGTACGACGTTTAGGCTTTAAGCATGAGGTTGAAGCAGAAGGAAAGGAAAATGGGATGACCCCGCAACCTCCCAACTCTTAACCCCTTCCCCGAGTCCAGGGCGACTTCCAGAGCGCTCTCACAAAAAGGCCCCGGTTGGACAACCCATGTGGGCTTTGTCTCCGTGACCCTCACACGCGCCTGTTGTCTCACAGCTCGCCCTCACATTTCAACACACCTGGGGGAGAGAGAGAGAGGTAGAGAGAGAGGTAGAGAGAGAGGTAGAGAGAGAGAGAGAGAGAGGTAGAGAGAGAGAGAGAGAGAGAGAGAGACAGGGAGAGACAGGGAGAGAGAGACAGCTGGGGATGGGTGGGCTTGCTGATTAAAATTAAACAAACCAAGCAAGAATTTATTCCACATACTTAATATTCTTCATTTTTTTCTCTAGTTCCCTCCCACCATGTACAGAAGATAGGAGAAGTAGCAGATGAGGGAAAGATATGTTGACAAGGGGTGCTAAGTGGATTTGAGTAATGGGCAGTTGGGCGATGTGTTTGTTTAACCATCTGGTAGCAACTCCCTCAGCTTTGTGATGTAGTGTCTGTGGAGGGAAAAAGCCCAGTGCCTAATATGCCCTTTATGACACGATGGGTGGTCACACAACGAGCAACTGGTTTCATTGATTCATATTACAGCTCACGTTTAAATCAGAAAAAGAATGGAACACTGAATGAGTGACATTACCAGGGACCTCCAGAAAAATGTGTTGAAAAAACAAGAATGAGAAATACACTTTATGTGTATCACAAAGTATGTGAACACCCCTTCAAATTTGTGGATTCAGCTATTTCAGCCACACCCATTGCTGACAGGTGTATAAAATTGAGCAAACAGCCATGCAATCTCCATAGACAAACATTGGATGTAGAATGGCCTTACTGACGAGCTCAGTGACTTTCAACGTGACATCGTCATAGGATGCCACCTTTCCAACAAGTCAGTTTGTCAAATTTCTGCCCTGCTAGAGCTGTCCTGGCCAATGTCTAGGAGTAAAGTGTTAGGCCACACAGTGCTAAAGCGCTTAGAGCGTAAAAAAATCGCCATTCCTTGGTTGCAGCACTCACTACCCTGTTCATCGAGAGCTTCATGAAATGGGTTTCCATGACCGAGCAGCAGCACACAAGCCTAAGATCACCATGTGCAATGCCAAGCATTCGGGCTGGAGTGGTGTAAAGCTTGCCGCCATTGGACTCTGGAGCAGAGGAAACGTGTTCTCTGCAGTGATGAATCAAGCTTCACCATCTGGCAGTCCGATGGATGAATCTGTGTTTGACAGATGCCAGTAGAACGCTACCTGCCCAAATGCGTAGTGCCAACTGTAAAGGAAATCTCAACGCTATAGCATACAATGATATTCTAGACGGTTCTGTTTTTCCAACTTTGTGGCAACAGTTTGAGGAAGGCCCTTTCCTGTTTCAGCATGACAATGCCCTCGTGTACAAAGCGAGGTCCATACAGAAATGGTTTGTCGAGATTGGTGTGGAAGAACTTGACTGGCCTACACAAAGCCTTGGCCATAACCCCATTGAACACTTTTGTTTGGTATGAATTTTAATGGCGACTGTGAGCCAGGCCTAATCGCCCAACATCAGTGCCCGACCTCACTAATGCTCTTGTAGCTGAATGGAAGCCCCAGCCGCAATGTTCCAACATCTAGTGGAAAGCCTTCCCAGAAGAGTGGAGGCTGTTATAGCGGCAAAGAGGGGATCAACTCCATATTAATGCCCATGATTTTGGAATGAGATGTTCGACGAGCAGGTGTCCACATACTTTTGGTCATGTAGACCTTTGGTCGTGTGAGCATGCTAGCTTACAACATATCAATATTAAATTTCAAGATCATCAAAACATTAAGAACACCTGCTCTTTCCATAACATGGACTGACCAGGTGAATCCAGGTGAAAACTATGATCCCTTATTAATGTCACTTGTTAAATCCACTTCAATCAGTGTAGATGAAGGGGAGGAGACAGGTTAAAGAAGGATTTTTCAGCCTTGAGTCAATTGAGACATTAATTGTTTATGTGTGCCATGCAGAGAATGAATGGGCAAGACAAAATATGTAAGTGCCTTTGATCGGGGTGTGGTAGTAGGTGGCAGGTGCACTGGTTTGTGTCAAGAACTGCAACGCTGCTGGATTATTCACGCTTAACAGTTTCCCGTGTGTATCAAGAATGATCCACCACACAAAGGACATCCAGCCAACTTGACACAACTGTGGGACGCATTGGACTCATGGGCCAGCATCCCTGTGGAACACTTTTGACACCGTGTAGAGTTCATACCCCGACGAATTGAGGCTGTTCTGAGGGGGAAGAGGGTGTTCCTAATGTTTGATACTCTCAGTGTAGATGAAAATGATTACCATTCCAGTACAATTTTACATTGAGTGCCACTAAAACCTATATAAAAAAAAGTCTAACAACATTGTAATATAATGCATGTAAATATCTGCATTTGTAATTACACAAATCGAAATAGCAAACTAGTATTAAATGTGTAAGTACTGTGTAACAATGTGTTGTAATTATGCAGACCACAGCAAATGTTTGTATAATTTGTATGAGTCAGATTCCAGAATGGAAAGATGCATGATAAAACATGAAGTAGGCAAACTAACATTTCAGTAATCAAATGAGATCTTTTCCAAAGACAATGCTGTGTCAAAGACTGTGTGAAATCGCAGTCATCATTTCATAAGGCCCCTTATTGAATCAGGTGTGGGATGGGGATTCCATGTGGATAGGATTCTGTAAGAGACGGCATTGTTCATTTTCAGCAATTACATGCAAGGCGCCTGTAACCAAATTAAGTCTCTCTTATTGAGGCAGTGACAGCGCGTTCTGAAGTAATTACCATGGCTTTTAATAAAGTGCCGTCCGAATTCACTTTTTAATCTTGCTCTCCTGAATTATTAAGCAGCTGTCCCGGCCCCATCTTTGGATCACAGGTTTCCCCCTCAAACAGAACTGATTGGGGGGAAGAGAAAAGGCCTTACAAGGATATGGTGGCATTGGAGCCATAATAATCCTAATGCAATACATTGTTAGATTTATAGATACGGACAGGGAAATAATCTGTAAAAAAGAGATGAAAAAAGTATTTATTTATTTGAATCATGTTGATTGATAGGTTTTTATTTTAAAAGGTTTGAACTAGAGTTTATGTACACTCTTAGAAACAAGAGTTCCAAAAGGGTTCTTCAGCTGTCCCAATAGGAGAACCGTTTGAAGAACCAATTTTGGTTCCAGGTAGAACCCGTTTTGTTCCAGGTTGAACCTTTTCGAGTTCCATGCAGAACTCTCTGTGGAAAGGCGATCTAGACATGTCCACTTCATGATCTTCCATTCCGTCCGTTCCTCACAGCCATGCCACCAGTCATGAAAACGAATAAAAGCTGGGTCATGTTTTGAAATGAAAAGAGTCACAAGTTAGTGTTAACAAACATGGAACATCGACCCTCTATAAAAACCAAAACGTTTGGATCAATAAAAGCCCTTCTCTAACTGGGGAAACAGAGCTGAAAGTCCTGATTTCTCTTTTAGCAGCTTTGCCTCGTATTTTTCTTTCCATCAGGAGAAATGTCAGGAGAACTGTAAACGTACTAAAGGTCAGCCAAGTACTAACAGACCAGACCAGGCCTTTGTTATGCATGCTGTTCTCCAAAGCAGGGGCCATGGACGCGCTTTGGCACTGGAAATGACATTTAGTTTGTTTTTGTATTTATTTGAGATCGGCACACCCCATAGAAGTTGAGCACAATTTATGTATTCATGTGAACTCTTTCCCTCTTCCTCTTAGTTTTTCTCCACATTACCCTAAAATCTACTATAAAAACAGGCATTCAACAATTCCCTACAAGCTAACATAACACATGTAATTCAGATCTGAGCTTAGCTTGGACGTGCTTTATTGGATGATCAAGTGACTGCATTAAAGCACGGAGCAAGTTAATAAAGTTTGGGTCCGCAGTGTAAATTGTCAATTTGCTTTGACTGGTGGTGGGCACTGCTGACAGTGAAAAGGCACACTCTGGTGACTCAATTGACACTCCTTCCAGTTCAAAGGTTAATGAATGGTTATGCCTCCTTCCCAGCAGGAGATGCCTTCTCTCCCGGGACCAGCCGTGTGAAAGGAACTAGATTTAGGGAGATAAATCTCAGGGCCATAATTTAATCAGGGCCTTGATTTAATCAGGAGCAACGTTATCATTGGAGACGACAGAACATAACCATAGTCACTGACTTACAGATTACAGGATGTATTTAATGATTAACATGTGGTTTAATGCTCATTATATACTTTATGTAAAGGGTAAGATTCTGATCTTAATACAGATGTACCATTGAAATATATCACAGTAGGTCTTGGGATTAGTTTTTTTTTATGTTGGCAGATTGACATTGATAGCCATACATTTGTCACACCGGCTCAGTTGGTAGACCAACACGGGACCCTATGTGACATGCAAGGCCAGGGTTGTGGATTCGATTGCCATGGTGGCACAGTGGCAATCGAGCATCTGCTAAATTACTAGAATATACAAATTAAATGTCTAAAAAGATAAATACAATTACTAGTGATATTTCATAAAGAAACAAAAATGGTCTGATACACAGAGGGAAAGTCTCTAATAAACAGATACAATGTAACCCAGATTGGTATAGTGCTTAGTCATGGCAAAGCCACAGCTTTAAAATGCATTATTGTGTGAAACTGTCTCTGAGTGTGACCTGGACTGAAATCACTTGACTGCCTGTTCACCCAGAACTCTGCTTGAAGAAAACTGCCAGAGCAAAGTGAGAGAGGCAGAGTTCAGGATAGATTTGATTTCACTTCTAGCCAGGTGTGGGCTTTGTACTTGCCACGAACCATACCAATGCTCTGGCTTTTCCATCCAAAAGCTGGTTATTTACACCCATACCTGGGCTCTTTGTCACAACAGTTTTAATGGAAACGTTGGATGTGAAAATTCAGTCGCTAACCAGAACCACAATTTTTCCACACAAGCTCAATAAAAATATGTACTGAAATACTGATTTAGCTATACATCCACCTAACATGAATAATGTAATAAATGTGCAACATGAGTGTTAATTTAAAGTAAGATGAATTTTTCAGAAATATTTTTAGCAAGTTATGAACCAGTCAGAATATGCAAGTATTCAACAAACTTTTATAAGTGTTGAGGTGGGCCTTTGCACTTCATCAAAAAAAAAGGGAAGGAAGGGTGCTTACCAAGAAGAACTTCCAAAAGGACTAATTCAAGGTAAAAAGGTGTTGGAGCCCTCGTCAAAAAAGGTGGAGATGTATTTATTTTTGCTCATTTGAATCCATTGAACAGGATGCGAACAGATGAGTGACGTTTCAACGTCGAGGTGACGTCTTCATGCTGTGGTATAATCTGCGGTATACATTTTTTCTTGCGTAACATTTTTGGAGATGCAAATTCATATGTTTCCTATGTTCACCCATGAACCTATAAAGGAGATGTGCATGGAACACAGTGTGATGGTTCCTAGGTATGATAATGACAGGAATAGGAATACTCCACGATGCATCACTCTACGTACACAATGAAGATTGATGTTCCAAATAGAATTGTATAGGTGGGGAATCTTGTCCAGTTGATAAATGAACCAAGTTTGCGCATGTCTGAGATTTAAATCAATAGAAGGTATAGTAATATTATTTGAATGTTCTGTCTATTTTAATCACGAAATTCGACACTTTGTGGATTAATACATCAATCAATTAATCTGTTTCCGTATATTAAAAAATGCTGTGCGCAACGATTTTAGGAACGGTATGTAATCAGTAGCCATCCACTGCATGCTTACAACCAAGATGTAGTTCAAATCTTATCTTTATTAACTTGTACCATGTACAGCATTACTAATAATATCAGTGGAACTTTTCCTCCAACTGGTCAATACTAGACCTTGTTCTGTTGAAATTCTCTCCAAAGTCCCTCCCGTTCTACTTTCATTCTGAGGCATATACATTTGTCTGAACCCAGCACTGGGACTTCATTTCTCCCGTATGCAGCGGACAGTTGTCCTATGGGTTAATGGCCCACCGAAGACCTGAATCAGTCCCAGATGAAAGGAACCTAAAGGGCCCTCATTTTTCCCCATTAATCATTCTTGTTTTCTTTAAAGTGATCTTTTCACCCTGTTTTAAGTACCTGTCTGTTTTCTGGAGGCCTATCCGAGCCTCGCACCCTCCTCACAAGGAGTCCCCTGGGCCCAGAATCAGGCTCCAGGTTTAATGGCTTTTGTAATGGCAAATTATAAGGCGCTACAAGAAGATTAATCTAAGGGTGGTCTCAGACTCGCTGGGGCGCAGGCTTCAAGGTAACCTGAGATTGTTAACGTCACACTTAACAATGTAGATGGCTGCCCTGGCCGACCACACCATCACAGACACATGAACTCTTAAAACATAATGATTTACCAGGCCTAATATTTTAGCTGCCCAGGGCCAACTGACCAAAAAATCATTACCATTTGTAAAATTAACAAATTGTTTTGTCAGGATTTTCAGCACCATCATCATTCCTGTGCTAATAGATTTGCTATGACTCAGCGGCCACTTAATTCTTGCTGAGCCGAGACGACTGTTTCCTTCAAAGGCTGAAGACTCAACTGTAAGGCAGGCGAAAATGAACGAGGGAGTAACAAATCTGAGATGCACTTTGTCAAAGTCTACAAAATGCCTAGAAGTATTAAAGTCCTCCCTGATATGAAACATTTCTTTGTGTGAATGAAGTAAATTAGGCATGCAATTGTGAACACATATTTCCATTTTTTTGTTTGAGGCTGCATAGAAAAGTTGAGATCACAGAGAGGTGAACTTTGTTTTACTTTGGGTGGGATACATTTCTGCCCATGTATTTTGAGGTATGGTGTCATGTCCTACTTCGGTCAAAGTGTCTGCTTATGTATAAGGCATTGCACTCTGGGACGGCATGATTATGTCTTTAGGGTAGTGACCTCAGCCTTTACTACATCAATTAGAAATGGATCCTCTAGGACCTTAACTCATCTCAGCATTAGCATGTACCATGTCAAATCTTTCAGACCATTTGTATTATCGTACTTAAAAAAGACAAGAAACCTTATGAAATGTTTAAACATTTAAAATGTTTAAAATGTAAACAAAGACGTGGGTCTTAGCCACCATGTTCTCTCTTCTCAAGGAGAACATAAAGATAGCCTCACCACATGGAGGTCACTAAAACAGTGAGTCTTACCTCTTAAAGGAACATCATGGTTGTTTGTGGCTCCTATAGCTGTCACCGCAAACTTGGTATTAGAGAAATCAAACAAAATTGAGGGACTATTTTAGTGTGTTGACACTTATCTGGTAAGTCCTGTTTAAATGGTAACATTTTAGTTTCGCTCTTTCATATAAATGACATCCGAGATGAGGCTGCATTTGCCTCAGAACAGCACTTGACCCCTCCAAAGAACGCAAAAAAAACTAAAAATGCTAATGAAATGGGAGTCCCAAGTACCCCACTCATATCTCATCTCTATTAACGGGTTTACTGGTGACCCCAGGGGTCCTCGTAAAAGTTTACACAGAGGTTTCAGTTAGAGCTCCCTTTAAAGGAATGAAAGAAATCGGTTAGTTTATGGTTAGCCTTAAGAATTATACAGCATGTTTTACTAAAGTTCCCATTTTTACAGACCCTGGTTCCAATTAGCCAGCCAATGGCAAAGGGGTCTAACCTAAGCTTCACTTTATTCACCAAAAAAACAAAACACATGATTGACTGTTGATCTCTGAGACACACAAGCCAGGGGGTTTGGAGTCCTACCAGCTCTCACAGTCTCATGTCAGAATTAAACCTTCATCCATGTTTCTCAAACGTCAAATTTTGAGCTTGTCCAAACGTCGAATTTCTAAGTGTTTAATGTTAAGTTTAGGAATTGACTCCAAATTCTTAAGGTTAGGCATTAACTCTGAATAGTTAAGGTAAGGGTTAAGGTTTGGGATAGGCTTAAAACAAAAATATCAAAAAGAACTTTCCATTGCTGGATTCAAAGTTGAAACCTTTGGAATCAGAGGCAGATGCTTACGCCTGTCTGCCATCCCCATCTACAACTCTACTGCAGGTGACCTGGCTGTGGAGTCGGGTTTGAGGTCAGCATTAGCTGAGCTATGCTGCCACTTCCAGAATGGAATGAAGTACGAATGGACCAAAAAGGCGGTCGCCCATAGACCACTGTTCATTCCTTAGAATGTTCATTTGTTTTACCCTGTTGGAATGCCTAAGTTCTAGGTTTTAAGAAAATAAATGAGTGCATTATATGTAGATATCTCAAGGCTGATGAAAATGTATTGGAGCACTGAAGCATAATTTGGTGGCAAAATATTAAACATTTAACATTCAAATCATGCATTCAATTACATGTATTCTAGCTCAGTTTCTCACCCAAGGCTATAGCTGACTACAGAGGCTTTGTAAACGGTTAGAGCTTTGCCACCCAAAGGGCCCGACATTATACAAAGGGTTAGGGTCTATGTTTTCATCAACAACTAGGGTACGGGTAGGGTTCAGGTATCACTATATTTATCACCAACATGTGTATTTTAACCCCCTTTTTATGGTATCCAATTGTTAGTAGTTACTATCTTGTCTCATCGCTACAACTCTCGTACGGGCTCAGGAGAGACAAAGGTCATGCGTCTTAACACAGCGCATATCCAACCCGGAAGCCAGCCGCAACCAATGTGTCAGAGGAAACACCATGCATCTGGTGACCTGGTTAGCATGCACTGTGCCTGGCCTGCCACAGGAGTCGCTAGTGCACAATGAGACAAGGATATCCCTACCGGCCAAACCCTCCCTAAGCCGGATGACGCAATGCCAATTGTGCTTCGCCCCACAGACCTCCCAGTCGCGGCCGGCTGCGACAGAGCCTGGGCTCGAACCCAGAGTCTCTGGTGGCACAGCCCTAGATCACTGCGCCACCCGGGAGACCCGATCACTAACATTTTGAAGCTGAGCCATTTGCTCGTGCTCTGTTGCGTATTACAGTCATATCTGGCTAAGATCATAACATTGTCAAAAGTACTTCAACCTCGTCAAATATAAGACAGGCGAGATTATTTCACGGAAAATAATAATGCTCCTTAAGTTTTGTCGGAGTTTAGAGTGAGGAAAAGTTGCGAACAGCTAACTGCTCTCTCATGTCTCGTCATTGAGTAGAACAGCCCAAGCAAAGCCGTTGCTATGGATACTCAACGACTCAGAGCCGACCATGAGAAGGGATTGAGTGACAGATAGAGAGGAGCAGCTAATGAATTTACTAACAGAGAAAGTTATTTCTGATAGCGGGTATCGGGGCAGGGCCGGGCTTTAAATTTGGGAGAAGCAATCGGGCCTGGGTAGGCCTGAATGTCGCAGGAATGGGTAGGACTCAGGAATGGGTAGGACTCAGGAATGGGTAGGACTCAGGAATGGGTAGGACTCAGGAATGTGTAGGACTCAGGAATGGGTAGGGCTCAGGAATGGGTAGGACTCAGGAATGGGTAGGGCTCAGGAATGGGTAGGGCTCAGGAATGGGTAGGGCTCTATTGGGCACAAAATAATCTGAAACACAACTAAAACAAACAGTAAATGCATTCAACAAGTTTGTATGAGTATGAGAGTCACAAGCTAGATGTAATCATATTGTTGCGTGCTAGGAATATGGGACCAAATACTAAACTTCTGACAACTTGAAAATACTTGTAAGTGTTTTTGTCCCAATACTTTTAGTCCCCTAAAATGGGGGGACCATGTACAAAAAGTGCTATAATTTCTAAACTGTTCACCCTATATGAATGAAAATACCTTCAAATTGAAGCAGACAGTCTGCACTTTAACCTCATTGTCATTTTATCATGTCAAATCCAAAGTGCTGGAGTACAGAGCCAAAACAACAACAAATTAGTCACAGTCCCAATACTTTGGGATCTCACTATATTTGCGTCCTCCTCTCCCTAGTTTGCAATGTGTATCAATATGTCTGGAAATGGCCTGGCCGGACTAAACACACCAGTATTTAATATGAATTTAAGTGATTAAATGTGTCACATTGCTTCTGCTTGAGATCCCAAAAATGACCCTTACCCATAACAAGCCTTTCGTTTAACTATGTCAAGGCAGACAAGAAAGAAAATTGGAAAAACTGCTCAGGGAAATCCTTGAGGAACGAGGAAGTATTACTCACGAGGAATACTTTGGTCCTTCCAACCTGCCACCACCACAACAGCCCGTTCATAACTCTCTGACTGTCACTCAGAGCTCCAGTCTGACAAAACAAACACCACACCAACAAAGACATCAGGTCAAGTAAGTAGAGCTAATCGATTTGTGCTTTTTGAGTTCTGTGAGGTTTCGGTTCATTATTAAAAAATAATCATGTTTTTTTTTCGGTTTCTATCATTTGGGTTGAATGCTGTAACAACACAGAATAAAACAATAAATAAAAGTCCCATGATGGAGGTGACTGACATTACTGCTTATCACTTATTAACCATCCTTTATTCACATTACTTTAATTTAATATAATATTTCAATTGTTGTGTATATTATTGTATTTCATTTATTTGCTGGTGACTTTATTATTTAATTCCACGTCATCATCTCATCTCTATAGAGCTGCTGCCTATGCTGCTACCTACGGGCTCCTGAGTGGGCCAGTGGTCAAAGGGACTTCCTCTCAGTGCTTGAGGTGTCAGGTCAGACATCCTGGTTCACAACCAGCTGTGTTTGGGAGTTCCATAGGGGGTGTGCAATTGGCCCAGCGGTGCCGGTGTAGGCTGTCATTGTAAATAAGAATTTGTTCTTAGCGGACTTGCCTAGTACTAAAATCATAATTGTAGGAGTTCTTCAAAGTAAATAAGGCATACTTTATGACTGCTGAGTACCAACTATCAATCATCTCAACAGCTCCTCTCTATATCCACTCATGATCATGCATTCTTCTGCCTCTTCTGTAGCAGGCGTAAAAGAAACACAGTCCGGACAAGTAGATGCGCAATGGATTATGGTCATTGTAGTTAATAACCCCGTTGTATTAGCTAAACTATGTAGATTATTGGCATGTTGGAAACTAGACCAACTGTGCAATGTGTGCACTGAGCTCGCAGAAAAAGAACCTAAATGGAATTAAAATAATTGAACCAATTAGTTGTTTAAAAACAAAAAACAACTGAAATTTCAGTTCACTGCTCAGCACCACCAGTAAGTAAGTAAGTAAATGTGAATTAAGTTGAAATAACAAGGAAATTATGTTGATTCCACCTATTTTTGCCCAGAGATACATCTCAACACATTTCAGATTTAATTTGCTCCCCGTGTGAGTCCTCAGGGATTTGGATGGGTGTATAGACAATATCCTCTGATTCACTCCCCAAGGCCTGAAGTTGACAGTTCTTTGGTGCTGGTCACTTAATTTATCAGCAATAACCACATGCATAGCCCCAGGAAGTAGTCTGGCCGTGGGGGTATTATTCAGATTTTTCAGGGGGTCCTGCAGCACCATCAGCACCCCTACTTCCCGTGGCTATGACCACATGCACAAACAATGCAGAAGCCTGACATAGGTTGTTGTCACCTTTATGACAGATGAGCCGCAGTGACGCTTTTCTCTTTGGTCCACAGGAAATCCACTGTCTGGACACACACATACACACTTCCTGCTGGTCTCCTGTGTGTCCGTCATTGAGGGAACTTGACTCATAACACTGCTTCCTGGTGGGAAACTGACTGGTTACCGTGGAAGATACATACCATTGTGGTCGGATCTTTTCCCTGACAGGATTAAGAGCTTGTTAGCCATATATACATACATACATACATACATACAAGGTTAGCCTTGAATATAGCGAAACAAAGTTTGAACTGATGAAAGAGAAGCATGCAAATCATTATAACCCCACTGATTGTTTATGCATTAGGAGCACCGATGTTCTTCAGCGACAGTGTGTGTAGTGTGCATTTTCCTTTCTCTCTATGTGAACATGTGTCTGAGGGTGTATTATGCGTGTGTACACGTGCTTGGCATCAGGGAGTGTATTCCCTCTGCGTAAGTCCCTTGGCTCTGGACTTTGGGATCTTGCACTGCATGTCTGTCCTGCCTCCTCAGCCTGGCCTTCAGGCCCACGGTCTGGCCTACAGTTCTTCCCCCACACAGAGGGAAGGCAACAGCCCAGCTCGGCTCTTTGCCCAACGTCAGAGTCCAATAGCTGCGGGGCCTCTGCTTTTATCACTCTCTCCAAACTGGAATCCAGAGAGCAATGCAATTCAAACAGGATGGTCGTACAGCGAGCGAGTCTGGCTGGCAAAAGTCATGGCATTTCTATTTCCCCCTGACAAACCTGTGTAAGCTACTACACACAGAATAGTATTAAGAACTGGGCTGGCATGGATTGATTGTCAGGTTCCCATGCACCTGATACTGGACAGAGAAGTGGTTGACACACTGATCGTGGTCCTCTGTGATTGGTCAAGTCTAGTCTGTGGCTGGAGCTGTGCTATATTTACCATCAATGTTATGATGGACACTCTCCTTCTCCTCTCTCACTCTCTATTTCCATCCTCTGTGGAAGTCCCACCCAAAAAGATGTCCTGCCATCCACTGGCATGGCTCTAAACTTGGTAACAGATCTCTGGCGTTGCCATCCACCTGAAATTATACCAGGAAACATTACCAATGCAATGGTTTATCTTGGTAACACTTTTCTTGAAACACCTTCTTACGAATTATTATATGGCCTTATAACCTTCTAATAGATCATTCTGAAACTAAGATTATAGTGATGCAACCTCTCATTCAACCCCTTCACAAAGTCTCATAGCCTTATATGAAATATAACGTTGTGAGGAAAAAATGGCCACAGGCAAAGCGAGTAAGCCAAAGGGGACCTGCTGAAAGAGACAGTGGGAGTAAAAGAGGAGAGCCACAGGGAGTGGAAAGGAGAGAGAGAGATGAGGGGAAAAAAAGAAAGAAGGGAAGCGAGGCCTGGCTTTATTATGGTCTAATATGCCTTCCGTATGCAGCGAGCAAGGAGAGGAGCACAGAGACATCATTATACCCCTCCCTGGGCCGTCTCCCTGTATTAGCCTCTCCTCTAGTTCACTGACTGCGACAGAGACAAATGAGAGAGTTTTTCCAGAGGATCATTCTCATCCGTTACTGCCAGTTCCGTGTGATAGATCATCGGAGTTAAAGCAGGGCAATAGATCACAGCATAAAAGAGACTCACTAGGGTACCCCAGCGGAGTGCCTTTACAGATCACTGGTTGCTTAAGAGTCAAATCCTGCTGGTGTTTTGAACCCCGATTAAGCCAGAATAAATGGTTGTCTCCATCTCAGTGACCACCACACTATGGGGGTGCAGGTATGGACATAGCTTTTGTCATTTGCTTACCATTTAAATTGGTTAACTGAAATAACAGGACATCTACAGTACTGCTAACACAGGAGTCTCCTATCCAGTATCAGAACAGTATAGTCCATATTAGGGTTCATCTGTAGTCTGAGAAGATTTTCAACAGCCAATGTAGTACTAATATATATAATGAGCGGTATGGTATCAGAGCAATGGTGAACAACAACGCAACAGTATCACAGAACTATAGACCGATCAATTAGTCAAGTGCTGATCGCTGACAATACCACAAGCATACACAAAAGAACATCTCAATAGTATTGCATATGCATTTGTTTACATTTTCCTGGTCATCAGCGGAATGAAGACATCCCTAAATAGCTGATATATATTCTGTTGGTAACTCTGTGAATTAGCACTGCTGCACAACATTACAGATTTCAATTAATTCTGATCAACACAGATGTTGGATCACTCTGGTGTGGGGGACAGACTCATTTTTATGTAAATTTGTGCCAGGAGACAGAGGCACTGGGAGTCTGCAAACTGTATTGACGGAATAGCAGCTGTAGATGCACTGAACACCAAACATGCAGACAATTCACAGTGCAGCTGAACTGCTATTGTTCATGTTGAGGAGAGAATACATCAATAATCAGCCACTCAGACACTCCTAGCGCAATTTATTTTGTCCACTGACAGTCGTGAAGCTTGACACATTAAAACAACACTTACAAAACTGCAATAGTTTGATGAGAATTTAGCATTTTTCAAACACCTGAAACAGATTTTTCCTCCAATCTGAAGCCATAATCATTATGCTTAATTCTATGTAAATAAATATGTCTATTTTTCTGCAAATCTGAGTATACCTCTTGAGCTGTCTGTATCTTCTTTACTGGTGGTTATTTTTTTATTAAACTAAATATGTTTCTTTGTATCTCTGCAAAATGTGAGTAAAAGTCATTTCTAAAGTCTACCAACTTTGACAGCAGGCATGCCTGTCACGCCCTGACCATAGAAATCCTTCTTATTCTCTATTTTGGTTAGGACAGGGTGTGACTAGGGTGTGCAATCTAGTTTTCCTATTTCTTTGTTTGGCCTGGTATGGTTCCCAATCAGAGGCAGCTGTCTGTCGTTGTCTCTGATTGGGGATCATACTTAGGCAGCCTTTTCCCTAGTTTTCCCTTAGTTTGTGGGATCTTGTTTTTGGTGCTGTGCTGTTTAGCCCTACTAGACGTTACGTTTCGTTGTTTTTTCGGTGTTCATTTAATAAATTAAAATGTAAATTAATAAACAATGAAAAGCTGAAATGTCTAGAGTCAATAAATATTCAACCCCTTTGTTAAGGCAAGCCTAAATACGTTCAGGATTAAAAAATGTCCTTAACAATTCACGTAATAAGTTGCATGGACTGTGTGCAATAATCGTGTTTAACATGATTAACAGACATTGGATATCCCTTTGAGCATGGTGAAGTTATTAATTACACTTTGGATGGATACACCAAGTCACTACAAAGATACAGGCTTAATTCCTAACTCAGTTGCCGGAAAGGAAGGAAACTGCTCATGGATTTGACCATCCTCAGTTTTCAGCATGGTGACGTTAAAACAGTTAGAGAGTTGAATGGCTGTAATAGGAGAAAACTTAGGATGGATTAACAACATTGCAGTTACTCCACAACACTAACAAATTGACGGAGTGAAAAGAAGGAAGTCTGTACAGAATAAAAATATTCCAGGCAATACTGCACAAAATGTGGCAAAGCAATACTTTTTTTTCTGAATACAAAGTGTTATGTTTGGTACAAATCCAATCCAACACATTACTGATACCACACTCCATATTTCCAAGCATAGTGGTGGCTGCATCATGTTATGTGTATGCTTGTCATCGATAAGGACTGGGGCGTTTTTCAGGATAAAACACAAATGGAATGGAGCTATTGTAAGCACAGGCAAAACCGTAGAGGAAAACCTGATTCAGTCTGCTTTCCACCATACACTGCGAGAATAATTTCAATTTCAGCCGGACAACAACCTAAAACACAAGTCTAAATCTACACTGTAGTTTTCAACCAAGAAGACGGTGAATGTTCCTGAGTGGCCGAGTTACTGTTTTGACATAAATCTGCTTGAAAATCTATGGCAAGACCTGAAAATGGTTGTCTAGCAATGATCAACAACCAATTTTACAGAATTTGAAGAATTGTGAAAAGAACAATGGACATACAGTATTTTGCACAATCCATGTGTGTAAAGCTCTTATAGACTTAACCAGAAAGACTCACAGCTGTAATAGCTGTCAAAGGTGATGCTAACATACACTCCATTACAAAAAGTGGACACCTGCTCGTCGAACATCCCATTCCAAAATCATGGACATTAATATGGAATTGGTCCCCCCTTTACTGCTAAAGCAGCCTCCACTCTTCTGGGAAGGCTCTCCACTAGATGTTGGAACATTGATGTGGGGACTTGCTTGCATTCAGCCACAAGAGCGTTAGTGAGGTCCGGCACTGTTGTTGAGTGATTCGGCCTGACTCACAGTCGGTGTTCTAATTCTTCCCAAACAAAGTGTTCTATGGGGTTGAAGTCAGGGCTCTGTGCAGGCCAGTGAAGTTCTTCCACATCAATCTCGACAAATCATTCCTGTTTGAACCTCACTTTTTTTTGTGTACGGGGGCATAGTCATGCTGAAACAGGAAAGGGCCTTCCTTAAACTGTTGCCACAAAGTTGGATGTACAGAATCATCCAGAATGTGATTGAATGCTGTAGCATTAAGATTTCCCTTCACTAGAACTAAGGGGCCTAGCCCGAACCATGAAAAGCAGCTCCAGACCCTTATTCCTCCTCCACCAAACTTCATAGTTGGAACTATGCATTGGGGCAGGTAGCGGTCTACTAGCATCCACCAAACCCAGATCAGTCTGTCAGATGGTGAAGCGTGATTTATCACTCCAGAGAACGCGTTTCCACTGCTACAGAGTCCAATGGCGGCGAACTTCAAGCCACTCCAGCCGATGCTTGGCATTGCACATGGTGATCTTAAGCTTGTGTGCGGCTGCTCAGGCATGCCAACATGCAAACACATTTCATTAAGCTCCCGATGAACAGTTATTGTGCTGGGGTTGTTTCCAGAAGCATTTTGGAACTCAGTAGTGCGTGTTGCAACTGAGGAGAACATGATTTTTATGCACTACACACGTCAGCACTCGGCGGTCCTGTTCTGTGAGCTTGTGTGGCCTACAACTTTGCGGCTGAGACATGGTTGTTCCTAGCAATTTCCATTTCACAATAACAGCACTTACAGTTGACCGGGGCAGCTCTAGCAGGGCGATATTTGACGAACTGGCTTTTTGGAAAGGTGGCATCCAATGACGGTGCCACATTGAAAGTCACTGAGCTATTCAGTAAGGTCGTTCTACTGCCAATTTAGTCTATGGAGATTGCATGGATGTGTGCTCGATTTTATACACCTGTCAGCAATTAAATAAATTACCGAATCCACTAATTTGAAGGGGTGTCCACATATCTTTGTATATAAAGTATAGCGTATATTGATTATTCGGGTTGAATAGTAATGTAATGAAGATATATTAGTATTTTATTTTTCATATTTGTTTTACAAATGTTAGATTTTTTTCCCACTTTGACATCACAGAGTATTTTGTGTAGATCGTTGACCAAAAAAATGACACATTTTAATCACACAACAAAATTCAGAAAATGTCAAGGGGTCTGAATACTTTCTGAAGGCACTGTATTTAGTAGTATTATAAAGAAACAACAACAAAAATGTTTTTTTAACAAACAGGAGAAATCTGAGGGGGCACGTGCCCCTGTTCCTCCTATGGGCATGACGCCTCTGGGGACACCGGACACCCTCTGAACGCATCACCAGGGTTTCTGACAGGAGCCACGGCAGGAACTGTGGGGGATTACTAGGGTTAAAGTTTCTCCCTACTCCTCTACCTCCACCCCCTCCTCTACCCAAATAGGGCATGATTACTGAAGTAGTAAGGGCTGATATCGTTATTTAAACCTGATTCCCTTTCTGTGAGAAGTGTGTCTAAGGGCCACACTTCTTTTTGGTTTTCTGTCTGGGAACCAAGGTTACAGTGATGAAATCAAATGTAGTGTCCGTACAATGAAGTCACCCCCCATTGTTTACATAGTTGTATTGTACCTTGATGGGGGATTGTTCGTTTTGACCTTTCACAGCTCCAAACCGCAGGTTATTTGCTTTGACTTTTGACCTTGGTACATGAAAGAGTTAGGGACTGAATGCAAATGTTTTAGTCACATTTACCAACCTTGGGGACATTTGTAGACTGATGCATTTACCTTAATAAGTGCTGCTATTTGTTTACTGTTATGCACCACAGACATTAGGACTAAAGATATTATGCACTACAGATATTAGGGTAGGAATTACACATTACCCCAAAATGTATATGGTTCAACGAGTTTCAAGATAAAATAGAATGTATGTAAAGTACATTTCCTCAAATAACCATTACTGGTCATTGATTTATAAAAAATGTGGATATTTTAAATTCCTGCGCTGAAACGTCCGTAAAAAATGAATCCAACAAAATATCAAGCGGGAAATAACCAAGTATAAAATAGTGTTGTTTTTTACAGGGTACAGCAAATGGGAGGATCACTTTCCCGCTCACAGGATTTGCTCACATACAGGTCTGTGCCTTCATTGTGTCCCAGCCATAGAAATATAATGAATAGAATGTCCGTCCACATACAAGTCAATGATGGCATAATGGGTGGACTGGTGGCCATTGTGTGTACCCATCGAGCAAAGCAGGAAGTGAAAGCAGGAAATAAAAGCAGGAAGTGTACCCATCAATATATGCTGTGATTTGTTCAACTCAACTGACATTACAAAAAATACATTCCATTGCATGAGCAACATCAGGCGACATCATTTGAATGAACATTCTACATTAACATAGAAATGATTGCATCACAATACCAGGTGGCCATTGCGACTGTACCCATGAGTTTACCAGTCAAATTGCCAGGGTTAGAGGTTGTAAGCACGTTCTATTCATTCTATTTCTGTGGTCCCAGCTCTTCTAATACCTTGACTACGCAGCGAGATTCAACTCAACAGGTGTGGAGGGCAATGGGCAGGTCAAAGCTTTCACATTTGGCTTGCTAAAGACTGGCAACAATAAACCGGGTACAAGACTGATGATTTATTCCCTGCTAGAAACCTGACAAGTCTATGTAAAATACTGCAAAGAAAAGGTTTAAAAAAAAAGTTTCACCATCAATATATTTATCAGATAGTGCCCATACATTGACGAGTACCTTCAATATCTGATCTTATAGTTTTTAAAAATACACAATTTCCATGACAACTGAGCTATAAGGTCAACCTGGAAAGTGTCTTTTAGCATTTGATTTATAGTTGTAACTTCAGCTGTAACCCAGTAAAGTTCACAGACACAATTCTCCTGGGAACTATTTTCCTCTCACCTGTTCCTAAAGGATTTAGGAGACGTGAGAAATGACTGTAATGTTTTTTTGCGCACTTTGCTACATGCAACGATTGTGTTAAAACAAATGAGAATCCCTCTCAGAATGTAATGGTATTAGGATTTACCCATAAGAAGGAAACAAAAAGACAAAATAATAAATAATTTGATATAAGACCAGTAAGGCCATTGTGTCACTATCAGTATAAAATCTTACCCTGTTTTTTACAAGTTGTTGATATACCCATGCTTCCTAAGGTAACAAGCAATGTGTGCATTAGCATGTGTACTCAATAGGTATGTATCTACAGTGTATGTATCAATGTAATGTATCTATGGTGAGTTGCCACCAGCTCACACACACAAATCTCTAGATTTCTGTATATACTACGCAGCAAAGCCTCTTCTGGTCAAAACGAAAGGACAAAAATGTGTCCTGATTCACTCCATCAATGCATTTACGCTACTTTACTTGCGCTCCAACCGCCCTCACTGTCATCGCATCAGCCAAGGGGAAACAAAGAAATCGGCCAACCAGCACCTTGGAGGAAGCCCTTACCTCCCCCTCCTCCCTTCCCCTGTCCCCATCCCCCCCCTGCCCCCAAAACGGTGGCATACGGCTGTCAGCTCCCAAAACGAGATGTCATGTCAACGCGGGAAAATTACACAATAACGAGGCCCACTTGAGATTAGGCTAATGAGAAAATCAAAACACAATTTAATTATTGTCAGCGGCAAAGCGTCTTTAAAGGACCTATCGTAGCATGCTTATTAAGAGAAGTCTGCCAGTCAGCCTGCCACCTCCTATAAATAGCCCCAAGGCTTTCTGGACCAGGGCTTGTTTTGTTTTGCGGCTGCAAGTACACAACACACACACACAAATGAGTACACACACACATGTTGGTTTTACTATCCAACCGCGGACCCAAAAATGTATTCCCATTCAAAATCCTACTTTCCCTAACCTTAACCATAACCTCAGCCTCAACCCCTAAAACTAAACCTAACCCTAACTTCTAACCCCTAAACTCTAACCGTAATTCTAACCCTAATTGTAACCTTAACCCTAAACCTAACCTCTAACAGTAATTCTAACCCTAATCGTAACCTTAACCCTAAACCTAACCCCTAAGCATTCTTCCTTTTAGGGACCGGCGAAATGTTCCCACTTTTTTTGAATTTTCACACACACACACACACACACACACACACACACACACACACACACACACACACACACGCACGCACGCACGCACGCACGCGCGCACGCACGCACGCACGCACGCACCCGCACCCGCACCCACACACACACACACACACACACACACACACACACACACGCACAAAGACGCTCTCTCTTCGTGTCACTTGTGTTCATAACCCATTCAACATGGACCTGCAAGTGTGATAGTTTCTGACATTATTATTTGATAATATTGGCTGCAGCACTGCCATCAAGTTGATCCTGCATATCCTCATTTCCCACATTTCTTTGGCCTATGAAAAACAACAGCATGCATAAAGAAGTGCTATCTTCATTTTATCATTCTGTTATCGCAGAAAAATGCTAAATATAGTGTTTTTGAGGTTTAAAAAGGCTTCTTTAGTTTGCCATCTCAACTTTAAAATGTCAGACTTGATTTATTCCAACAAAAAAATGATCAACCCCTACAAAAAGGTCCATTAATTATAATCCACATGATAATTTTCCTGCTGTGAGAAACTGGTCAAATTAAGATAGCACGTAACAGCAATGCTCCCATAAATGGTCTGACTTTGTTACTACTACAAATGAACTGTTCATGTTCATATTTACTAAAGGCAATCATCCCTGTACACTGGAGATCTCCAGGTTCTACTGTGTAATGATTTCCCAGCTCAACGCTATTGTTTTCTCTCCAAGGGGCATGTCTCCATGCCATGGTCCTGGCATCTGCGGTTTTGTCCCCTAATTTCGATGTCACAATGGTAATTAACTGGCAAAATGTAAGTTACAACAAGGCCGGATGATCGCTATTCCCAAACATCCCTACAAACATATGGCACCAAATGTTACATTTCGCTAATAGCCCACGAGAGTAGCTGTGTTGCCATTTAAATAAAGGGGAAAGCTGTGCTGAAATCTCAAAGGGTGTATTGCCACAACACTTTAATTAAAGCACCTTCATAAGAGTACAAACCTGCTATAAAAGACAGTACACAGTCATTTGTAAGTATGTAAATGTAAATGTAAATGTATATAGAAAGCGTTTTAAAGCACCGTAATGTGTGATCATTTTATGTCTACTGTGTTCCCAAACAACGTTTTTCTAATCTCAGGCACTGGAAACCGCTGTTTCCCCATCGTGACCTGTCACAATGCCGAGGTGAGTGACCAGCCCGGAATCCTTGCCATCACTTAGATCTTTTACTGGTTCACCAAGGCTTTGATTGCCAACGTCGGGCAGTCAAGCGGCTAACACTATTTCCACGTCTTTATGTGCTCCGCTGCTCTCCTCCATATGGCTGCAGGACACACTCCTCATTTTTCAGATAACTTCTCAAGCGAGAGGACAGGGCCGGAGCTCTGGAGAAATATCCCTGCCTCCCCCACATGCATGTTTTGAGTATGGAGCTCCTGCCATTATCTGGTCAGAGTTATTGTATTAGCTTGCAGCTAACATCTGAATTAAGTGCAATAATGGGAGTCTTTAATTTGTGTAAGACTGACTGAGAAAATACTTTCTGTCAGACAAGGGGATTGACCTGTGCCTTAGCAAGTCCACATGCAGTAACACACTTCCAGCTCTATAAAAGTAGCACACTTCCGGCTCCCAGATTGAAACTACTGTCAATCTGGGCTGGCCTGATAGGTTTGTTAGCATTACTCCCATCACCTATTATTTGCTGCATTGCTACATTATGTCCTTAGAATGGTAGGATCCAGTCTCCTCAAAGGGCTGTGCCATTGAAAGAGTTAAGACTTCTCCTCTCCTGATACCCTGATGTTGGCAACGCATGGCAGCACCAGTTGACAGCACAGCTATGTATGACTGATGACAGCAGAGGTAGGAGCGATCTGGGAGTGGAGATGATTATGAAGATAAGGTGTCCACAGGACATCGCCCTGCCCCCACCCACTTGCTCATACGGGTGTGCATACACAAACATTCACGCAATTTCCTCCAAGGCATCGTCCCATCTATTTGACACAGTAATTACAGCACACGCTGATTCCAATGATGGATGAAGTCCCAGTCTGGGATGAACGGTCGCTCCTTCCTCCCTCTCTCTCCCCTTATCTCTCTCGCTATCTCTTATGCCCTTCCTATGTCCATGTTACCCATAGTCCTAAACTCCTCTCAAAAAGTCTTACTTATCAATACAAACAATAGCTTTCTGAGAAAGACAATGTGCAACAGCGCTAAACTCCATCCCACCTATTGGATTCTACATCCCTTTATCACAAAATCGAAGGAGAGTAAACCGAAGGACAGTTGTCACCTTGAAGAATGGTATGAGTGATTATACTGTCAAAGACACCTTATCCATTGCGTGAGCACACACACACACACACACACACACACACGCACGCACGCACGCACGCACTCACGCACGCAAACACACACACACACACACACACACACACACACACACACACACACACACACACACACACACACACACACACGAACACACGCACAGAGGTGCGAGTCAGTGAATCAGGTGTGCATGCCTGCCAGTGCAGCAGCAGATGCTGGCTGGCATTTAATTGAGTTCTTAATGCAGCACAAAAGGAGAGGCCCGATTCAATTTGTGTCCTCGCACCCCGTCCCACTGCCCCTTGTGTTTCATTATGGGGGAGCCAGAACACCTGGCAGGAGCCTTGGGACACGGTGGAAAGCAAGGTGACGGCCGACACACTAGATGTGACAAGGATGGCAGGGTAGCGAGGGTGCAGGAAGAGGAGGAGGAGGGAGGGAGGGAGGTAGCCTCCAGCAAAAAAATGAGATGTGCTGTCGCCAGCCAGAGAGAGATGTGTTGTCATCAGCCAGTGAAAGACATGCTGTAGCCAGCCAGAGAGAGACATGCTGTCACCAGCCAGAGAGAGACGTGATGCAGCCAGCCAGAAAGAGACGTGCTGTCGTCAGCCAGAGAGAGATGTGCTGTAGCCAGCCAGAGAGACTTGCTGTCGTCAGACAGAGAGAGATGTGCTGTAGCCAGCCAGAGAGAGACGTGCTGTCGCCAGCCATAGAGAGACATGCTGTCGTCAGCCAGAGAGAGATGTGCTGAAGCCAGCCAGAGAGAGACGTGCTGTCGTCAGACAGAGAGAGACATGCTGTGGCTATCCAGAGAGAGACAAACTGTCACCAGCCATAGAGAGACATGCTGTAGCCAGCCAGAGAGAGACGTGCTGTCACCAGCCAGAGAGAGACGGGATGCAGCCAGCCAGAAAGAGACGTGCTGTCGCCAGCCATAGAGAGACTTGCTGTCATCAGCCAGAGAGAGATGTGCTATGGCCAGCCAGAGAGAGATGTGCTGTGGCCAGCCAGAGAGAGATGTGCTGTAGCCAGCCAGAGAGAGCCAAAGAGCCCCATCCTGTTCTAACTGCCCCCTCACTATGGAGCCAATGGCCCGATAACCCCTGACACAAAAGCTGTCAGGGGAGAGGGAGAGACATGCGGGGCAACTGTCAGCCCAGCGCCTGACCTTCTCAGCGCCTGCTTATGCCTTTTTCATTAAGTGCCAGAGGGAGGGGTCCGTTTTGGTCTGCTGCCCCAGCAAATTTGCTTCAAATGCAGGCAATCAGGCTAATGTCATCGTGGTAAATGAATGCATGTGCCATAACAGTGTGAATGTTGCTATTAATATGGAGAGAATTATTTCTCATGCGTTTCTGATGTAAATGCATGGAGGGGAGGAGTTGTAACTAAAATGACAATTAAGTCATCATACACTAGAAGGTGTAACATTTCCTAATTTTCAATTTGATCACCAACCAGCGCAAGGTGCGGTTAGCAAATGAGCAAGTCGATGGGGAGACATAACATTTTGACAACAGGGTGTAACCCTAACAGCTTTTATCTTGAATATAAGGGATTTATAAACTCCCTCTAGAGTACATCTGGGCTACTACTCAGGAACAAAGCAAAAATAACTGCTACTCATTTAGCACAGGTATTTGGGGACCAGTCGTAGTGGTCTATAGCCATAAACTCCTAACCGTTCACACAGGCTTGCACGGACTTAGGGCCCACAATTGTTTGTAGCAGACCCTTTTCCGCCCCAAAATTAAGCCATTTTGCAGAAAAAAGGAAGAGATTGAAGGTGCCATTTCCAGACAGGATGCGGGTATTGGGATGTAGACATATTGTTGGTCTTGGGTCTCTCCCACGCAATCTCTTTTAGGCTCGGAGTATTATGGCATTAGTCTACCTTGCGAGTTTCCTGTTCCCGTACATTTAAGCCTATCAGGCTTGAGGAACATAGTGGTTATGATAAAGTATATTTCCAGGGGAGTAGAGAGCATCACTCTCTGACGTCAGCTGTGCGTTGGCTTTCTACGCATGGCTGTTTATGGAGTCTTGTGAAACTGTTTAGCCTGTCACTTTCTCTCCTTCAAAACACACGGAAAATTGAGTGTATTGCTGTGAAAGCTTCACCTCTGGGCTGTTTGTTGTCTCATCTTTACAGAGAAATTGGACCAAAGGAAATGGATAAACCCAATGTAGAGGCAGTGTTAGAGGTTAAGGTAGTACAGGTTGTCTTTTGAAATATCTAGCACGAAGACTGATGCCAAAGCGAAACACTGCGCCAAATACCCTGGTTTGTCAGTTTGGCGCAAACCTTCAAAGGGAAGCTGTTCCATTGATTGGGGTCATGAGTTGTTTTGCATACAAATGTTGTGTGGAGGCTATCTGACAAAAAAAAAATATGCCTTTTCTCTGAGAAGTTATTGAGTGAAGTCCACACTCGGTCACTCCCTGCAAAGTTCTTCAGATGGCACAGACTCGTTGCGAAGGCCTAATCTGTCTGGCTCCCACTCCCCCACCTTCCTCAAATGGATCAAGTCACTGCTCTCGCTCCTCTCACCCATCACGCATTGACACCAAACTGAGCGGAAGACTGTATTAGCTGTGCCACCATTAAATTAGCTCAGAACATGGATGTTGAATTGAACTGGCCATTCCGCATATAGTACCTTCAAAATAAGATAATTATTAAGCAATACAGAAATAGCAGTAAGCTATTGTTATAAATAGCTTAGACTAAGTCTCTGACTTTTTTTTTCTTGGTAATGTCAACATGACATAAATCTGGGTACACCAATTGTCATCACTTCAAGAGAGGAAGGCATTTTCTTTGTCTGTATCCTTGTCATGTTTTCATGCTGGCATGACCCCCCATTGTTGTATGGGACGGAACGGGGCTCTTTGATGCGATAAGTGATTTAGAGACCAGGACTACATAAACAAACAGCTCATACAGGACTTGAACAGGAAGACCCTCCGACTTCAAACAGGAGCATTGAAAAACAATCGCCAGAGGCCGATTTTTCTTCTGTCACATTATTTTCTGTCATTGCAGGTCTAACGTTACCAGTAAAAGTGCCACAATGCAACATGGGAATCGATGCGTTTCAGCGTGAAAACATGGGGAATGGGTCCTGTGTTATTTCAGTTGCTGATTAACACACTCCAGTATTTCTCTGTTATTCTTCACACCTTCAAGCCTTACTGCCATACTGTTGTGATATATCATTACATCTCCTACAGAATTACATGTACACGGTTTACAGTTTATAGATTTTTTTATAGATTTTTTGTACTTTTACCCGTTTTTCGTGATATCCAATTGGTAGTTACAGTCTTGTCCCATCTCTGCAACTCCCCTACGGACTCAAGAGAGGCGAAGGTCGAGAGCCATGCGTCCTCCGAAACATGACCCTGCCAAGTCTCACTGCTTCTATACACACTGCTCACTTTCCCCGGAAGCCAGCCGCACGAATGTGTTGGAGAAAACACCGTCCAGCTGGCAACTGAAGTCAGGTTGCAGGCGCCCGGCCCACCACAAGGAGTCGCTACAGCATGACGGGACAAGGACATCCTGGCCGGCCAAACGCTCTCCTAACCTGGACGACGCTGGGCCAATTGTGCGCCGCCTCATGGGTCTCCCAGTCACGGCCCGGCTGTAACAGAGCCGGGGATCGAACCCGGGGCTGTAGTGATGCCTCAAGCACTGCGATGCAGTGCCTTAGACCGCTACGCCACTCGGGAGGCTAGTTTAGAGTATTTTGACAGTTAGTTAAAATGATTGAAATCGTTGCTCAAAAGGATAGGGAGGTTGAAACCCATTCGAAGTAAATATGCATAAGTGCATGGTTTCTACAGTGAATTTATGTGTGGGTGTGTTTCTCTGTGTGTGGGGGCTAGGTGAGCAACAAGCCTATCCTCAACATGAATCACACTTGACTCAGTTTTAAGTGCAGGTCCCCAGTGGTACATACAGAGAGCTGCACTGTAGTACGGAGCTACTCCCTCCTCTTCAGTCCTGAGACTTTCCCGAATCTGATCCAGCACTGTGGCCCCTTCCTGTGATAATCCACCTCTGTGTTCTCATACACTCGCATACTCCAGCGCCAAGTTACCTTATTGAAAACACTCTCCACAGTGGTGAAAGTGACAGGACCATAAAGTGCTTAGGCAGCCAGTTGGGAATCTGAGAGATCCAAGTGAGTTAAATGGAAATACTGTACTATTTGTAGCTGATGCCGAAAAAGGTACAGAATATGAATTGTTTTCTTTATTTTTTATATACTTTTCTGAGGAAGAATAGGGTTTCTGTATCATTGTGTTATTGGGGCTCTCATATCATATTATATCATTATTAATGATATAGTCTCTGATACGTGCCTATTATACGGTCTGTACTATGGGGACCCTGGGGAGAAGGGCCGTGGCCTTTGGACCGGTATCCCACAGTGTTAAACAAAGTGAGAAATAATTATTCATTAACCTCTGACTCTGAAGGGATTTTGATCGACACACTCGAGACACCTCCATTGTTTTTCTAACACTGCAGCTGGGTCAAGCCAATTGACAACGCACATAATGATCTTAAATGGATTAACTGGCCAAACACGCCCCTCGCGTTTCCTTTTCAATTACGGAGAGTGTAATTTAAATGAAGCCGGGCGCCAATACCAGAGCCTATAGCATATATCCTTGGGGAATACAGTGGGAGTGTTGTTTACCCTTCACTACGACAGCTCACTTTGAAGGGTGTTTTATTGTGTGTGTGTGTGTGTGTGTGTGTGTGCGTGTGTGTGTGTGTGCGTGCGTGTGTGTGTGTGTGTACGCTCGTGTGTGTGTGTACATGTGTTTGTGTGTATGTCTTCTCCCTTGAGTCTTTGACATGCCATCTCTCAATAAGTTCCCTGACGTATAGAGTTCGTCATCATGCTCAAGCTGACAGACAAGTGAATCAATCTGGCAATTCTGTGCTGTTGAGACCGCAGTCTGTACTTGTCCTTTCTCTTGTTACTCCAATCCCCTTTACCAAGACATTGCAATATTCCAGCGATATTTACTTCAGATAAAGGCAGGTCTGCACAGAAAACACATGTTATTAATCTTTATGTAATACTACTGATAATGTTAATAATGTTAATAATAATAATGATATGATTCTACAAAATATGAATGCAAACAGCCAAAATACTATGTCACTTATGTAGCTTAGTCATAAACATGTATACTGTAATGCATATGTTATACACTCAAAGTACCTGTAACATAAAGCCATCAAACGATTCCTGGCACAGTACAGCATATATGATAAACACATGAAACATGAGAACTGCTTGTCAATCATAAGCAATTTGATCTCTTTATATCAAAACAAAGCATTATTTCACATTCATAATTGTATTCTATAAACCAAACAAACTGTATGCTGATGAATATATTTCCCAAGAAAAGACGACTGGCTTGCTAGTCTATATTGTAATTCAGGCAAATGTAAGTTCTTTGGACTCCGCTTTTGTCGGAGCATAGTTATATTTCATGTTTGAGCAAATTCTTATTGAGTTAAAGTTCTTATGATTCTTATTGAGTTAATGTTCTTTCTGTAGGACTATGGATTGTTTTGTCAGTGCAGGCTTGTATGTGTGTCAGGCGGTAAAGCAGAAGCTAATCACTCCATTCGACACAACCCGGAGGTGACGGGCGTATTTGATTTGATAACGATGACCTAGCATGGCACTTTTTTGCACAGGTAAGCATGGCTGTCTCCACAGGTCAGCAGGAGTGGGACGAGGTCAGAGTATAAAAGGGTTAACTTTGTTAATGGAGACATGGAACAAAAGGGGATGAAGGGGAAGCCCTGTGAGGAAGGACAGGAATCAATGAACACCCCCTGTAATGATATGGTAAGTAACCTTGGCTGTGGTGGAGGTCATCATCTTGACATGTTTCCAGGCAAGAGGAGAGATGTTTAGTTTCTACTTTATATTATTTCAAGACATATTTTAGTCTGTTTTAACACTTAACACTTAAAATGGCTTAATTCTTAACACTTAACACTTAAAACGGCTTAGCGCTTGACACGTTAACACTTAAAAAGTCCTCAAAGGCAAGCAGGAAAAAAAGTGGCCCCCAAATAAGAACTTCTGGGGAGAATGTTAAGGTCTTTCAGCAGAGCATGCTCACTGCGTGGCAGTTTTAAACAAACAGGGCCTCGGCTCCCAGAGACTTCACAGCCTTAACTCCCTCATTGCAACTTTAGGTACATCTTTAGCATCTGAGCTGTTTTCCAAAAACCACTGGCGCACTTAAGCTGAGAAATAAGTTGTATATTAAAAATGGTTGACATCATTTTATGTTTGAATCTAGGTGGCACAATGTAACATAGTCAAAGAATTACAAAAATGAAGGATATATTTATTGCCTGAAGATTGTAATGTGGAAAATATATATATATTTAAATTAGAATTTATGGGTCCCAATAAGTCTCGCTAATATGTTTGTATTTACAGTATTGAAATCAGTTATCTTGAAATTGTCAATTTATAAAACAAATAAAACAGTTGTGGGTATACTACATAACAATACATACTTACACTGTAATTATACTGTATATGCTTATGTAACAATACATACTTACTGTAATTATACTGTATATGCTTATGTAACAATACATACTTAAGCATATACAGTATAATTACAGCGTATGTAACAATACATACTTACGCTGTAATTATACTGTATATGCTTATGTAACAATACATACCTACACTGTAATTATACTGTATATGCCTGTGTAACTAACATGTACATGCATAGGTACAAGGTACAAGGTACAAAGTTGGACTGCTGAAAGTATTGGTCTCTTTTGACACAAATTACACACGAAAACAGTCAGTTGAATGTCATTGTATTAACACTGTGTGTTAAAACATTTTACGAATAGTTATCACTTTGAGTCTGAAATGGGGAATTGCATTTGAATGGTTTTAATATGAATCTTTGTCAAAGTCATTAAAGAAAAGTCTAACTGAACATCTACAATGTACTCCTGTCCCATTCCTTCTCCTCATTGGCCTGTTGTCTGCAAAGTATGTTACATTGTAACTACATAGCAATTATACCCCTGCTGGGTTTCACTTTACATTTAGGTGCTTGCTCCTGGATAGGTATATTATAATTACAAGTATATCCTATGTAACTACATTGTTGTTACATTACACTTGATTCGGTATAGCCTTTGAGCCAGGTCACAACATAGAAATAAATTCATTGAAAATGTCTGGTAGTTAAAGACAAGGTGTGCCTTGTTAAATGTTTTATTTTGTACCTTTATTTAACCAGGGGAAACCCACTGAGACCAGGGTCTAATGTATAAGGGTGCCACATGGGACAATACAACATGATCAGTCTCAATACAACATTATACATTTACAATTACACATTACAACAAATCAAATTAAAAAGAGGCAGATACAATTACACGTCAATCAAACCAAGTGCAGTTCTCCTTCACCACATTCCTCATCAAAGTCCCGAACTGAACCTTCGAGACCAGAGAGTCAAGCCTCAAAGTGTCCTGCAGGTTACTCCATGTGCTCGCGGCACAATAACTTAAAGTAATCTTGCCGGTCTCTGTGGAGACCCGCAGAACCTCAAGAACCAGCCAGTCTTGAGAGCGAGTCTGATGGTGTCTGGATTTCCAATTAACAAGTGAGGTGAGGCAGTATGGGACTTTCTGGAGAACTGCTTTATATACAAATAGCAGCCAATGTTGGGCCCTTCTGGTAGTCAGAGACTGTTGTGTACAGAAATTGTCTTCAGTGATAAAACACAGAGCTGAGTGATAGACTGAATCTAAAGGTTTTAAAACAGAGGCTGGTGCGTGCATGTAGATTATATCACCATAGTCAAGTACTGGGAGGAGCGATGCTTGAACAATCTTCCTGCTGTTTTCAAAAGTAAGGTAGGACTTATTTCTAGAAAGGAAACCGATCTTAATTCTCAGCTTCTTTGTACATTTTTCAATATGTGTTTTAAAAGACAGCGTATCACCAATCCAAACGCCTAAATACTTATAATGAGGGCTCCTTTCGAGGTGCAAATACGCAGATCTTCAGGGTCAATTTTTCAAGACCTGGAGAACAACATAAACTTGGTTTTATCCATGTTTAGCACTAATTTAAGATTGGTGATCGATTCTTGAATTGAATCAAAACCAAGCTGAAGATCCTTAATGGACTGCTGCATGGAGGGGGCATGGAAACAAATTCCTGTGTCATACGGATAGAGATGTAGGCTCCAGTTATTATTATTCAGGGACAAATCAACAATACTCATTTAAATAGTGAACTGTAAAGGGCCTAGTATTGAGCCTTGTGGGACTACTTTGGTTATGTTAAGAAAATGAGACAGAACTCCATAAGCAGCTTTACATTGACTTCTGTCGTGCAGGTCATGTTTTTCCCAGCCGCAGACCACTTGGTCAAGACCAATTTCGGATAGCCTCTGTAGCAGGAGTGCCTGATCAACCGTATCGAATGCTTTCGACAGATCAATATAAAGGGCAGCTCAGTGCTGTTTCCTGTCTAGTGCTTTAACCATGTCATTTATGACTAGAGAAGCAGCTGAGACGGTGCGTTGTCCTGGCCTAAAGCCTGACTCGTGAGCATTCAGAATACATTTTCTATTTAAAAAGGACCACAGCTGAGAATGTAATATGAGTTCCAATGAGTTATCTAAAAAGGAAAGTTTTGAGATTAAATCAAAATCAAATCAAATGTATTTATATAGCCCTTCGTACATCAGCTGATATCTCAAAGTGCTGTACAGAAACCCAGCCTGAAACCCCAAACAGCAAGCAATGCAGGTGTAGAAGCACGGTGGCTAGGAAAAACTCCCTAGAAAGGCCAAAACCTAGGAAGAAACCTAAAGAGGAACCAGGCTATGTGGGGTGGCCAGTCCTCTTCTGGCTGTGCCGGGTGGAGATTATAACAGAACATGGCCAAGATGTTCAAATGTTCATAAATGACCAGCATGGTCCAATAATAATAAGGCAGAACAGTTGAAACTGGAGCAGCAGCACGGCCAGGTGGACTGGGGACAGCAAGGAGTCATCATGTCAGGTAGTCCTGAGGCATGGTCCTAGGGCTCAGGTCCTCCGAGAGAGAGAAAGAAAGAGAGAGAGAGAGAATTAGAGAGAGCACACTTAAATTCACACAGGACACCAAATAGGACAGGAGAAGTACTCCAGATATAACAAACTGACCCTAGCCCCCCGACACATAAACTACTGCAGCATAAATACTGGAGGCTGAGACAGGAGGGGTCAGGAGACACTGTGGCCCCATCCGAGGACACCCCCGGACAGGGCCAAACAGGAAGGATATAACCCCACCCACTTTGCCAAAGCACAGTCCCCACACCACTAGAGGAATATCTTCAACCACCAACTTACCATCCTGAGTATAGCCCACAAAGATCTCCACCACGGCACAACCCAAGGGGGGGGGGGGGGGGGGGGGGGGGGGGGGGGGCGCCAACCCAGACAGGATGATCACATCAGTGATTCAACCCACTCAGGTGACGCACCCCTACCAGGGATGGTATGAGAGAGCCCCAGTAAGCCAGTGACTCAGCCCCTGTAATAGGGTTAGAGGCAGAGAATCCCAGTGGAAAGAGGGGAACCGGCCAGGCAGAGACAGCAAGGGCGGTTCGTTGCTCCAGAGCCTTTTTAAAGGTTGAGACCGAGTTTGCGTCTCTGACATGGGTAGGCAGACCGTTCCATAAAAATGGAGCTCTATAGGAGAAAGCCCTGCCTCCAGCTGTTTGCTTAGAAATTCTAGGGACAATTAGGAGGCCTGCGTCTTGTGACCGTAGCGTACGTGTAGGTATGTACGGCAGGACCAAATCAGAGAGACAGGTAGGAGCAAGCCCATGTAATGCTTTGTAGGTTAGCAGTAAGACCTTGAAATCAGCCCTTGCCTTGACAGGAATCACGTGTAAGGAGGCTAGCACTGGAGTAATATGATCACATTTTTGGGTGCTAATTATTATGATTGCAGGGATCTCCACCTTTGTGGAGTGAGAGAAGCAGGGCCACCTTCCAAACCTTAGGAATAATACCCAAGAGAATGATAGCTAAAATAATATGTGTCAAGGGCTCCACAATCAGAGGTAGAAGACACGGGTCAAGCATGTCTGCTCTAGTGGATTTTTTAACATCTATAACTAAGACAGCGTCCAGTAGTGACTTGCCGAAGAGAGAACAGTGGGTCACCATTTACAGAAGCAGGCGAGTCTGTGATTAAACAGGGGTGTATCAGAGACGAGCTTGTGTCATGAACAGTCTTTTCAGAGTTGTCCTTATTGCTACTATTTCCCCCTTTCAAATAATTGGCCTGCTGCAATAAAATGTTGGTTAAACACGTCAGTTCTTTCAGTTTGATCTGCTGTAGTATTGGAGCTCAATATAACCGCATTGGGCAGAGAGGTGTGGCTGCTTCTTTTTCGGGATTTAATATCCTTCCAAAACTTAGCTGGATCGTCACCAGGGTCAGACATGGAATTAATGAAAAGTTGGAATTAGTCCCTTCTTATGGACGGAGTACCTTTGTTTCTAAGTTAAATGAAGGTGAGCCATTCAGTAGAATTACCATTCTGTCTGGTTTCAGACCAAGATCTGTTCTTTAACTGAAATAACTCAGCAAGCTTAGGCGTGAACCATGGGTTAGCTCCTCTATCTTTAATTCTTAATCTCTTCATAGGGGCATGTTGATCAGATACAGAGATAAACATACTAGAGTATTGTTCACGGTCAAGTTCTGCTTCCAGAATCACTAAGTAAGCCTTAATAGTAAAGGTCATGTAAGAACACTACCCATGGGCGTGTTTAAAGTTTCTCTTAGTGATAAGGCATGGTTTAGTTTTAGGCCACTGTGTTTCTGACGCAGACAATGGGACAGTGATCACTGAGGTCCCATAGCAGACACCACTAGCTAAGTATTCATGGTTATTTGTAAGTATGAGATCAATCGGAGTTGATTTAGCAGGATTCTTAACATTCAAACAAGTGGACTCTGAAATCAGTTGGACTAAGTTCAGATCAAAACATACTAATTTAAGACAATCCGACGAGGGAGTAAGCCAATCGAGATTCAGATCCCCCAATATCACCATTTCAGAGGCTATGAATGGGGCTAGTAGCTCAGAGACAGTATTGATTGCTCCCGATGTGGCGGAGGCAGGGCAATAGATCCCTGCAACATAGAAATTAACATTCTGGGAAACAACATTCATAACGAATATCTCAAATTGCTTCAGAAGCGAAAGACATTGAGAGATTGGGTCACTTTAAAGTTGTTTTTCACAGAAATGGCTACACCACCCTTCTTTGGCCTATCATATCTGTGAACATTATAATCATGAAGGGCAATGGAATTATCATCAACATAGTTTTTTTAACCATGTTTCAGAGCACACTAAAATGGCGAGATTTGTGTCCCGAACCTAAATGTCCAACATGTCCACCTTGGAGATACGTCATACTTGAATACATACATTTGGGGTCCCGAATGGCGAGCGGTCCAAGGCATTGCTTCTCAGTGCTAGAGGCATCACTACAGACACCCTGGTTTGAATGTATTACAACTGGCCGTGATTGGGAGTCCCATAGGGCGGCACACAATTGGCCCAGCGTTGTCCGGGTTTGGCCAGTGTAGGCCGTCATTGTAAATACGAATTTGTTCTTAACTGACTTGCCTAGTGAAATAAAAATAAGAAATTAAAAATATGTGCATTAGCCCAAGCCTCATTTTAGAGTCTACAGTTTGAGGGGGAGGATTTCTATTACCTGGGGGCTTGGACTGTCAGAGAGTCACCGGGTTAGCGACTGTGCTATGTTCTGAAGAGAACAATGATCTCTCTCCTGAACAACAGAACACTGGCTTTTATAACTGGAGAAGGAGTCTAATCGGATGCAGCTGTATCTTGACGAGGGGGCGGGGTCAGCTCCAATTAGCCGTGGAGTCGACCAATCAGCTGCTTGGGGGATTTCAGGAAGCCATCTCCTGAAACACACACTCAAATACACAAACTACAACACAGAAACTGGGGAACGTAACAACAATCCTCCACTTCCAAAACCGGTCAAAATTGTCAATGACTGCCATGTTCACTGAGGCACAGTAAGTTTTGAGCCAGTTGTGCATTTGGAGTCGTCTGCTAACGTGGTTAGACCCACGGCCTATTGAGAGGCTTCTATCAGGTCCATGAAATCTTGTTTTAGGCATTCGGAGCTACCCTGCTTAATGTCATTCCAACCCACATGTACAGTGGGGCAAAAAA
Source organism: Oncorhynchus mykiss (assembly GCF_013265735.2). Lineage (NCBI taxonomy): Eukaryota > Metazoa > Chordata > Actinopteri > Salmoniformes > Salmonidae > Oncorhynchus > Oncorhynchus mykiss. Next base: position 15,426,908 of record NC_048578.1, read on the forward strand.
AGTATTTAGTCAGCCACCAACTGTGCAAGTTCTCCCACTTAAAAATATGAGAGAGGCCTGTAATTTTCATCATAGGTACTTCAACTATGACAGACAATGAGAAAAAAAAATCCAGAAAATCACATTGTAGGATTTTTTTATGAATTTATTTGCAAATTATGGTGGAAAATAAGTATTTGGTAAAAAAACAAAAGTTTATCTCAATACTTTGTTATATACCCTTTATTGGCAATGACAGAGGTCAAACGTTTTCTGTAAGTCTTCACAAGGTTTTCACACACTTGTTGCTGGTATTTTGGCCCATTCCTCCATGCAGATCTCCTCTAGAGCAGTGATGTTTTGGGGCTGTTGCTGTGCAACACGGACTTTCAACTCCCTCCAAAGATTTTCTATGGGGTTGAGATCTGGGGACTGGCTAGGCCACTCCAGGACCTTGAAATGCTTCTTACGAAGCCACTCCTTCGTTGCCCGGGCGGTGTGTTTGGGATCATTGTCATGCTGAAAGACCCAGCCACGTTTCATCTTCAATGCCCTTGCTGATGGAAGGAGGTTTTCACTCAAAATCTCACGATACATGGCCCTATTCATTCTTTCCTTTACACGGATCAGTCGTCCTGGTCCCTTTGCAGAAAAACAGCCCCAAAGCATGATGTTTCCACCCCCATGCTTCACAGTAGGTATGGTGTTCTTTGGATGCAACTCAGCATTCTTTGTCCTCCAAACACGACGAGTTGAGTTTTTACCAAAAAGTTCTAATTTGGTTTCATCTGACCATATGGCATTCTCCCAATCTTCTTCTGGATCATCCAAATGCTCTCTAGCAAACTTCAGACGGGCCTGGACATGTACTGGCTTAAGCACGTCTGGCACTGCAGGATTTGAGTCTCTGGCGGCGTAGTGCGTTACTGATGATAGGCTTTGTTACTTTGGTCCCAGCTCTCTGTAGGTCATTCACTAGGTTCCCCCGTGTGGTTCTGGGATTTTTGCACCGTTCTTGTGACCATTTTGACCCCACGGGGTGAGATCTTGCGTGGAGCCCCAGATCGAGGGATATTATCAGTGGTCTTGTATGTCTTCCATTTCCTAATAATTGCTCCCACAGTTGATTTCTTCAAACCAAGCTGCTTACTTATTGCAGATTCAGTCTTCCCAGCCTGGTGCAGGTCTACAATTTTGTTTCTGGTGTCCTTTGACAGCTCTTTGGTCTTGGCCATAGTGGAGTTTGGAGTGTGACTGTTTGAGGTTGTGGACAGGTGTCTTTTATACTGATAACAAGTTCAAACAGGTGCCATTAATTCAGGTAATGAGTGGAGGACAGAGGAGCCTCTTAAAGAAGAAGTTACAGGTCTGTGAGAGCCAGAATTCTTGCTTGTTTGTAGGTGACCAAATACTTATTTTCCACCATAATTTGCAAATAAATTCATTAAAAATCCTACAATGTGATTTTCTGAAATGTTTTTCTCATTTTGTCTGTCATAGTTGAAGTGTACCTATGATGAAAATTACAGGCCTCTCATCTTTTTAAGTGGGAGAACTTGCACAATTGGTGGCTGACTAAATACTTGTTTGCCCCACTGTATTACCAGAGAGCTACCCTGCTTAATGTCACTCCAACCCACTGTCACGCTTGTCATAATGAGTGGACCAAGATGCAGCGTGTTATGTTTCCATCCTTTTATTTAGAAGAGAATCTCAAAGCACAAAAACAATAAAGCAAATAAACGAAACGTGAAGCTACATGCAGTTCAGAAAGCAACTACACACAAACATAGTCAAGATCCCACAAAGCACAATGGGGAAATGGCTACCTAAATATGATCCCCAATCAGAGACAATGATAAACAGCTGCCTCTGATTGGGAACCATACCAGGCCAACATAGATATACAACTCCCCTAGATAACCCACCCTTAATCACACCCCGACCTAACCAACATAGAGAATAAACAGCTCTCTATGGTCAGGGCGTGACACCCACATTTGGTATTTGGTATTTTATTAGGATCCCCATTAGCTGTTGCAAAATCAGCAGCTACTCTTCCTGGGGTCCACACAAAACATGAAACATAACCTAGAATGACATAATACAGAACATCAATAGACAAGAACAGCTCAATGGATAGAACTACATACATTTTTTTAAAGGCACACGTAGCCTACATCTCAATGCACACACGCAAACTATCTAGGTCAAATAGGGGAGATGCGTTGTGCCGTGAGGTGCTGGTTTATCTGTTTTTTGAAACCAGGTTTGCTTTTTATTTGAGAAATATGAGATGGAAGGAAGTTCCATGCAATAAGGGCTCTATATAATACTGTACGCTTTCTTGAATTTGTTCTGGATTTGGGGACTGTGAAAAGACCCCTGGTGGCATGTCTGGTGGGATAAGTGTGTGTGTCAGAGCTGAGTGTAAATTGACTATGCAAACAATTTGGGATATTCAACACATTAATGTTTCTTATAAAAAGAAGAAGTGATGCAGTCAGTCTTTCCCTTAGCCAAGAGAGACTGGCATGCATAGTATTTATATCAGCCTTCTGATTACAATTAAGTGCAAAATGTGCCACTCTGTTCTGAGCCAGCTGCAGCTTAACTAGGTCTTTCCTTGCAGCACTGGACCACACGACTGGACAATAAATAAGATTAGACAAACTAGAGCCTGCAGAACTTGCTTTTTGGAGTGTGGTGTCAAAAAAGCAAAGCATCTCTTTATTACGGCCACAACCCTCCTCAACTTTACAACCATTGGATCTATATGTCTTGACCATGACAGTTTACAATCTAATGTAGTGCCAAGTAATTCAGTCTCCTCAACTTGTTCAACAGCCACACCATTCATAACCAGATTCAGCTGAGGTCTGAACCTCTTCAGGATTGGTGGGTACCCTGAAATTGTCTTGTTACTTACAACATCATGCTAATCGCATTAGCCTATGTTAGCTCAACCATCCCGTGGATGGGACACAGATCCTGAAGAAGTTTAAGGAATGATTTGTGCCAAAGACAATGCTCTTAGTTTTAGAGATGTTCAAGACCAGTTTATTACTGGCCATCAATTCCAAAACAGACTGTAACTCTTTGTTAAGGGTTTCAGGGACTTCATTACATGTGGTTGCTGATGCGTATATGGACACACATGCTTTGTTGAATGCCAGTGCAGGTCATTGGTAAAATTAGAAAAGAGTAGAGGGCCAAGAGAGCTGCACCGCAGTACACCACACTTTACATATTTGACATTACAGAAGCTTCCATTAAAGAAAACCCTCTGAGTTCTATTAGATAGATAGCTATTTTTTTCAACAAGAAGTTATGGTCAATAATATCAAAGGCTGCACTAAAATCTAACAGTACAGCTTCCACAATCTTATTATTATCAATTTCTTTCGGAGTATGAGTCTGCCTTAACGTTCTGAGAGCCTGGTCTGTAGGAAAGGGTAAATACAAAACGGGTGAAAAACATCGCCCACCTTGCCTGGCGAGGGTTCAGTCTCCTCGCCGCCCGGATGTACTCCAGATTGTGGTGGTCAGTCCAGATGAGAAAAGGGTGTTTAGCCCCTTCAAGCCACTATCTCCACGCCTTCAAGGCCTTGACGACAGCCAACAGCTCCCGGTCCCCAACATCATAGTTTCGCTCCACCGGGCTGAGCTCCTTCGAGAAGAAGGCATAGGGGCGGAGCCTCGGTGGTGTACCCGAGCGCTGAGAGAGCACCGCTCCTATCCCAGCCTCGGACTTGTCCACCTCCACTATGAACGCCAAAGAGTGATCCGGATGGGCCAAAATGGGAGCCGAGGTAAACAGAGCCCTCATGTGACTAAAAGCCCTGTCCGCCTCAGCTGACACTGCAAGCGCACCGGGCCCCCCTTCAGCAGTGAGGTAATGGGAGCCGCCACCTGACCAAAACCCTGGATAAACCTCTGGTAGTAGTTGGCAAACCCTAAGAACCACTGCACCTCCTTACTGTGGTGGGAGTTGGCCAATTACGCACGGCTGCAATGTGGTCACTCTCCATCTCCACCCCTGAGAGGATATGCGATACCCTAGGAAGGAGACATGCCTGTTCTTCCAACAGTCTGTCTCAGCCTTGACGTACAGGTCATGCTCCAACAGGCGACCAAGCACCAGGGACACATGCTCAGCACGTGTAGCGGAGTTTATCAAAATGTCATCACTATACACCACTACACCCTGCCCGTGGGCAGGTACCTGAAAACCTTGTCTACAAAGGTTTGGAAGACTGATGGCGCATTCATCAACCCGTACGGCATGACGAGGTACTCATAGTGCCCAGAGGTGGTACTGAAAGCCGTCTTCCACTTGTCTCCCTCTCGGATACGCACCAGGTTGTAAGTGCTCCTGAGATCTAGTTTGGTGAAGAAGCGCGCCCCGTGCATTGACTCTATAGCTGTGGCTATGAGCGGTAGCGGGTAGCTATACCTCACAATGATCTGATTCAGACCCCGATGGTCAATACACGGGCACAGACCTCCCTCCTTCTTCTTCACAAAAAAAGCAACTCGAGGCGGGTGAAGTGGAGGACCGACTGTACTCCTGACGCAGGGATTCGGAGACATATGTTTCCATAGCCTCCGTCTCCGTCTGTGAGAGGGGATACACGTGACTCCTGGGAAGTGCCCCGTCTACCAGGTGATCGATCTCACAATCGCGCCGTCGATGAGGTGGTAATTGAGTCGCCTTCTTTTTGGCGAAGGCAAGAGCCAAATCGGCATATTCAGGGGGAATGCGCACGGTGGAGACCTGGTCTGGACTTTCCACCATAGTAGCACCAAAGGAAACCCCTAAACACATACCTGAGCACTCTCGCAACCACCCCGTGAGAGCCCTCTGTTGCCAAGAAACAGCGGGGTTATGACAAGCTAACCAGGGTAGGCCCAGCACCAAAGGAAACGCAGGAGAGTCAATAAGGAAGAGACTAATTCTCTCCGTTTGACCCCCCTGCGTAACCATGCCCAAAGGCACGGTGACCTCCCTAATTAACCCTGACCCTAATGGTCGACTATCTAAGGCGTGAAAGGGAAAGGGCACATCCATGGGAACGATTGGGATTCCTAAACTATAGGCTAAAGCACTATCAATAAAATTCCCAGCAGTGCCTGAATCGACAAGCGCCTTATGCTGGGAATGCGGGGAAAACTCAGGGAACGTAACAGACACAAACATATGTGCAACAGAGGGCTCTGGGTGAGAATCGTGCCGGCTCACCTGGGGTGACGCCAGAGCGCCCTGCCTGCTGCCTCGATTCCCAGAGGAACCAACCTGGCACCGACCAGCAGTGTGACCTCTGCGGCTACAGATGGTGCACGAGCGGGAACCCCCTCCGGTCTCCCTGCGCACTGCCCCTCCCAGCTCCATGGGTATCGGAGAGGGGGTGCGGGAGGATGGAACCACCAGACCCCGATCTGAACGTCCACGAGTAGCCAGCAGGTTGTCCAGCCGGATGGACAGGTCCTCCAGCTGGTCAAACGTGAGGGTGGTGTCTCTGCAGGCCAGCTCCCGACGGACGTCCTCGCACAGACTGCAGCGGTAATGGTCGATCAGGGCCCTGTTGTTCCATCCCACGCCTGCAGCCAGGGTCCTAAACTCCAGGGCGAACACCTGGGCGCTCCTCGTCTCCTGCCTCCAATGGTAGAGGTGCTCACCCGCCTCACGTGCTCACGGTGGCCAGATAGAGTTTTAACTGTAACAAGAACCCCTGGCAGTTCGCAGCCCTCCCGTCGTACTCCTGGGGCAAGGAGAGACAGATCCCAATGGGTTCAGGTGGGAAAGGGGTGCTCAGGGGAGACCCCGGTTGTGCTGGTGGAGGCGCTGGAAGAACTCCCTGTCTCTCGCAGCGGTCCATTTTCTGGACAACGCGATCCATGGCGGTGCCAATATGGTAAAGCATAACTGCATGAACCTGGACGCACGCGCTCCTCCACCTCAATGGCCGGGGTACCTTCTCCTGCTGACTCCATAGTTATGGTTGGAGATTCTGTAGTGGGGGTGTGTGGGTGGCAGGGAAGTCAGGTGCAGGAGAACGAACTTGGTATAAACAGAGTCATTTAATAAGTACTCATAAAACTCCAAAAAACAAAATATAGAAGAAATAATAAAAGTGGGTACAAAATCCGTCGCACACAGACACATGAGTTGTACAATACATACAGTCGAACAATCTCTGACAAGGACATGAGGGGAAACAGAGGGTTAAATACACAACATGTAATTGATGGGATTGGAACCAGGTGTGAACGGAGACAAGACAAAACCAATGGAAAATGAAAAATGGATCAGTGATGGCTAGAAGGTCGGTGACGTCGACCACCGAACACCGCCCAAACAAGGAGAGGGACTGACATCGGCGGAAGTCGTGACACAGACTTATTAGCCACTCCTTTTGCCCCATCTCTTTCAACTATACAGTTTTTAAATTCCTCATCAATTCATGGAGCCTTAACAGTTCTAACAGTCAGATTCTTAACAGATGCATGTTTATCAATAATTGTAAGAAGCGATTTCATAAATTCATCAAGTGCAGTGTCTGGAAGCTCCTCATTAATCACATCAGACCAACAAATATTTTTAACATCATCCACATAAGAGTCACGGCAAAATCTTTTGTATGGTCTCTTATACACTATTTTAGGCCCAGTTGTTGGAACTTTAGCTTTCCTGGATATACAGTAGCCACTATATTGTGATCACATCCAATGGGTACGGATACAGCTTTAGAATAAATGTTCTACAATATTAGTAAAGATGTCATCGATACATGTGGATGATCTTGCTCCTGTAGTGTTTGTAAACACCCTGGTAGGTTGATTAATAACCTGAACCAGATTACAGGCACTGGTTACAGTAAGAATCTTGCTCTTGTGCGGACAGCTTGATGAAAACCAGACAATATTCAAGTCCCCAAGAGTAGATCTCTCTGTTTGTGTCACATACACTATCAAGCATTTCACACATATTATTTAGATACTGACTGTTAGCACTTGGTGGCCTAAAGCAACACCCCAAAATAAAATACTTTAGATTTGCCAATTGGACCTGCAACCACAACACTTCAATAGCATTACAGGGATATGGCTCTGAATATATATACAGCAACACCTCCCCCATAAGCATTTCTGTCTATTTTATAGATGTTATATGTTGTATATTGTATTGCTACTGATGAATCATCAAATGAATGGCTAATACATGAATGTTATCTGATGTTGGGAAGTTATGGATTTCATGAACCTTATTTCTAAGGCTACATATATTAATATGGGCTATTTTCAGCCCTTTCCTGGGTAACTCATCAGAGATAGACATAATACTGAAAAGAGCCTCAGGTAGCTGCTTCTGGATTGTGGGAAGCTCCACTAAGATGTCATGGATTTTTGCTCCAGCAAAGCACAGTGTTCTGGTATTCTCAATATAAACATGTCTTACCATGGAGCACCAACAACGACAGTTGAGGGGGGTGCACGTGGCGCTGTTGTTGTGAGGGGCTCTAAGAAGTGGGCTGTCACAGGCGATGAGGGCCTTCGTTGGCTAGGTACCTCCATAGCCCAGTGGTTTGGGGAGCCCCTGTTGGAGATGGGCCGTTGCCTCGGAGAGTGGGCCGATGCTGCGGGTGTCCGGTGGTGTGGTGGACCTCTGTTGGGGACTGTCTGGCTGCCAGCTGGAGGTGAATCGAATGGTTGTACATGGGTGGGACTGTTGTTATCACCTGATTCTTTGAGGGTATCGACTGCTCACCTGGTATTGGGTGCTGGCCCTTTCGCTTAACAACACTGGCCCGGTCCCTGTGTAGCGGAGTCGAGCCACCTACTCCGAGGAGTGGAACAGGTTGGCATTTCTCAGCTCACCACTCCAATGGGCAATAGAGAGATTTAGCGCTGAGATCTTCTTAGCCTGGTTGTAGAAACGTCGGTGAACTTGGTGACGAGGCTCTCCTTTGTCTTTAAGCTCCTTGGTTAGCCACCGAGCGTCGCTCTGTACCTGCCTGATGTCATCCATCATCCATCCGGTCACACAGGAAGCACTTTTTACAGACAAATCTCTGCCTAAAGTGCGTCCGGTCTTCCTCCTCGTCCTTTAGTTCAGTGAACATTTCACAGTGGAGATTCAATGGTTTGCCATTGGTAGCCATTTGGTAATTGCCATTAGCTATTTTGTTAAACACAAGGAAGGCTAACCACAGCTAGCATCACTAGCTAAAAGTTCAAAAGTCCACTAAAGCTCCAGTAAAAGTGACTTCCACAGAAACTAATCTCAGCAGAGCAGAGTAGATTATAAACAACTGTCAAATGTGCAAAGTAGTAGTGAATAGAGATGTCAGTAGCAACTGCAACAAATTTAGCTACAACACTACGACACTGTAGAAAAGTGTCATGTGTAGTATTTAAAAATATATATTTATATATTTTCCGGACCTATACAGGCTGTCGGTAAATGCACCTGATACACAAAATAAAATTCAACGAAAGTAGACTTTAGTCTGTGGAACTTTCTGCAACAAACAATTCACTCTTAATTCCCTGCTGAGCCAAGACATTCTGTTCAAGCCAAAAGAGTATTTTCAAGCCAAGACATTCTGTTCAAGCCAAGACATTCTAAAGATCTGTTGTTGCCAGGAGCTAACCTATTTATCAACCCTTGTATTACTTGTGGATTCTATGGTAGTGGCACCTTGTAGTTACATGTAACAGGTGACATCATTAATTACGCATTTAGAATAACTTTCAGAAAGTGGATGCGTAATTACACATTCCTTGTTCCAATTGTGTAACAACTGATAGCGCAACAATCGTATTACCATGTAATGACATAGTAACATCTATGTAAGTACCACAGTTGTTTCTGTGTATTTACATAGTAATAAGGGCAACTAAATGTAAAGTGTTGCCCAAAGCTTCCCCCGAAACAACTCACAACACTTCTCTCCATGGCTCAATATCAAGCTCTTGACTCCTTAGGATTAAGAACCTGTAGCTCTCACCTTTAGTGTAATAGTTCACACTATCTGCCCTTACCACTGATCTTTTCAGTTACCATAGTGAGGAAATTAAAACAGTAACACTTGGCTGTAAACCACGATAAGTCCAATACTCGTGTCCATGTGTGAATTTGAATATGTCGTCGAGGCCAACCTCGATGATCTACAACTACTACTGCTAACAACAACACCCTTCTTACACGTGACTCAAACAGCTCTTGATAAGAAAATGGACTAAAAAGGCCAGGGAAATAAATTGTGAATAACCTTTTGCAGACATTTGTGGAAAAATATGGCAGAACATTACAGTGAAACAAAATCCAATCTGGTCTTTGGAAACTCTGCAATAAGGTAATTCTATCCAAAACGACAGCTGAAGGATGACATGCTACATACTACTAGATTGTTTCAAAATACACATTTTTCCACCTCGAGATATCAGACCCTTGACATCTGACCGTTCACCAGTGTCCAAAAAAAGGATCTATCGCTATAACTTTTGATTTGTGTTGATTTGTTCAGGTTGTTTTATTATTTGTTTATAATTCTCTTAAAATTATAAATACATGTTTTTGGTGCCCTGGCTTAATATTTATATTTACGTAAAAAGAGAAAGGTTAAATAGGTCAACAGAATATTTTGGGATAATTTATTTTGTCCACACAATACGGAATGTTAAATACCTACATTATGTATTTCTGGTATGACTTACTATAGTAGGAGTCATATTTGAGTTAGACTAACTGAGAGCATGATTAGGAGTGTGGGATTTTCAAAAATGAGTAATTGAGTCATTGGCATCATCAGCCAATAAGACATGGAGCTCTGTGGCACCCACAACGTGTTATTACGCGATTTCTAGCTGGAACACAATATTCTGAGGCAGGAATGTTAAGACAGCTTTTGTTTGAGGCTTTGGAGACTAAGGATCTCAGAATAGCTGAGCTTTCTAATTAGCCTGTGTGGTTGGAGAATGTGGTGTGTATTAGCGGCAGGTAGGTTAATGGTTAGAGCGTTAGGCCAGTAACAGGAAGGTTACCTGATCGAATCCCTGAGCTGACAAGGTAGAAATCTGTCATTCTGCCCCTGAGCAAAGCAGTTAACTCACTGTTCCCTGGGTGTTGTGGATGTTGTTAAGGCAGCCCCCCACACCTCTCTGATTCAGAGGGGTTGGGTAAAATGTGGAAGACATATTTCAGTTGAATACATTCAGTTGGACACTTCCCCCTAATAGTGGAGATGATATCTCTGTTCCAGCAGATAATGGCTGCCATCAGAGTATCACTCACAGCTCTGCAAGGCCAACCATGGCAGCTTATTTATTCTGCTAGGGTCAGCTAGTAGTCATTTGGCCCTCACACTCAAATACTTTATTTCACATCTCTGAAAGCAATAGACCAGCACTGTACTTAGCACAAATTACATCTCATACAACTTCACAACAACATTTCTAAATCAAATTTACGAAAGTGGTCACATATAATATTGCAATCTCCTTTAGAAGTTCAATGGTAATCAGCGATGACAAATGGACTTTGGCCATATGAATGCCATACTCATTGTTAAAATTCATAAAGACTACAGTGTAGCTTCATAAAATGTCCCCCTGTGCGTCAGTGACTTTGACCGTTAAATATAATGGGGTGTCACTGTACCGTCAGTCCTCCACAGTTTATATTTAGAACCTGACATAAATTGTGCTTTGAACAGCATGGAAACTATTCTGAATTTAGAAACTATAAGGGTATAGGAGAGAAAGGAACAAATTCTTTGCTGTTATTTATAGTTGAATTTACACTTGGAGGACGCAAGACCTTAGGCAAAACAAATAGAGGTGACCCCCGGGTGGCTCTAGAACAGTAGAAAGCTACAACTGATTTGGAAAGTTATGATGGTCATTTAAGAAGCAGATCTAAATCTAGATTTAGGGCCAACCTCAAATACAAAGCAGCAGGGGCTCAAACTGTTTGCTTTCATTGAGAGATGTATAGATGTATCAGAATCAGTGGCTTTGGGAACTTAAAACCGCAGATGACAGGGAGGGCCGTATTAAACACCAAGATGGATAGGCTTCGCACTGGCGGACATGGTTCAAATGTTATCTCGTTTGTTTCAAATGATCCAAATCACGACTGGTTTTGAGTCCACAATAGTTTAAAGGGACAGTGATCTTAATAAAGAAGGTTAGTGGTTAAATAAGGCTAAACACGGTAACTTACTTGACTTAGTAACATAGATGCACTGTACAGTACCTTTAAAATATGACATTAGAAGCAATTATGTTAGCAGAATTTTACAGTGAGTGTTCTTTACAGATGGACACTTTACAGTAAGTGTCCCTATAACCTCTCCTGTTATATACTAGTTAAATGTAGTATTCGCAGGCAATGACAATTTGCCACACTGTTACATAGTACTTAAAACTGCTAAAACGTTTGTTTTGTTTACATGTTGACATTTTTAAATTGATTAGATTTGTGAACTAACTCTAAATTAATTGTAGTAAAACACTAATTTGTAATATTCAGTTCCAAAATATTATGAGACTGGTGTGGTAGCCAACTAATAAAGACTGAATAAACAAGCAATGACTATTACCACCACCCCTAATTACAGTTAATTCATTAGTAATTACTGTATCACTAAATAGATCCTACTTGTTGTTATGTCTGCAATTCCCAATCCTCTTATCGCTTCAGTCTTGCAGGAACCCTGACTGGTGGTAGTTAGCCCCATTGTTGACTTTAGTTTACAGGGATAATCCTTCACTATTAAGGCGTATGACAACGTCTGCCTCACCTCGTTTGTGAGTATCCCGGGGCATCAGGTAAAGCTTCCCCAAATCAATGGCACATATGTTCCACATTACAGTGAGAAAGAGTTCTAAAAAATGTTATCCATAAGAGTGGTGCACACTGATGACAGACACGTTCTGATTCCACATATGTTGAAATGTAGAAACCGCTACATGGCCTCTTTGATACTAAATGATTTATTGGGCCTTGACACCAGTCGCAAATGTCTTCAGAGAGGGCAGAGGGGCTGTTCTGTGAGAGTGGATAGTGTCTATCAACTCACTGTTCAGACACACGACAAATGCAGGCTCTTTCCACATACTGTTAAACTTCTGGCGAGACATTTGTTGATGCTTTAGAACATTTTTCACAGTCTGTTACATTTTTATATTAAAATATATATATATTTTAATACTGCACAGGCAACTGTTGACTACTGTATTTAGAAAACTATTAATATTTATATATTACTTTCCAATAAGTGTCACATAATACCTTCTATTATAACAATATAATACCTTTGTATGTTTATGTACAGTTTAAAAAAATAACATGTGTTTGTACTATTTCTAGGTTCAATTACTAAAATAAATACATACATTTTTTTTTTTACAAACAAAGACTTTGGCAATGCATATACAGTATAAATTCTGATAGTAAATGTAAAAAACGAATTTTCCCTGAAAGTATTAAACGTACAAGTATGATTTGCTAAATAATACTAAATGTCATCTTGTAGGTTTATGGTAATTACAAAACCTGTCTTTGAACTTTCAATCATACAAAGCAAGATTGGTGTTAAATTTAATCCATTTTCAATAACTTCTCAATAAACTGAGGAGTAGAAGTTATTTGTCAAAAGTAAATAAAATCAAAACTTTTACATTAAAAACACTTCCTGAATTGACCCCAGCCCTGATACAAAGTCAACATTTCATCTGTCTGTCACATAATAATTTTCTTGATAATAGTCTCTATAACGTAATACAGGAATCCAGTCTCCCTTGACTTTGTCTTTGACTGGGCCAGGCCAAACTGCTGAAAGTCTATCTCAGTGCTTGATTGCAACCACAAGACACTCATCAATATTCAATGTCCTTACATCACTGGTGACATCTGGCAAAAGCCCGGCATAATTTAACATCGCTGCACTTATGAAAATACTCATTCCCTATTGTTGGTGCACCCAGATTTCGAGACCTTGGGACAGTAAGGTTCTTTGTGACATTTTTGTCAGAAATGAGTTAGTCTCATATAATAGATCTTTAGAATGTTCGTCATATGTCTGTGAAGTTACATTTTAAGTGAACATTTGTTTTATTATAGTTATATCAGCATAAACCCATTTGAACTTGGCGCTATAAGGTTCTATCTGCAATCCAATCACAAGCCTGAACAAATACAGATGGACCAATCAGAACAAAGGTTTGCCATCTCCCTCTAAGTACGGTCTAGGCTATTTTAGCTAGCAATAATGGCACGCAAGCAACAAACCAACACTGTCAGTGATGTTACAGTAAATGATGTTGATCCTAATGCATTTCTTCATGTATATGATGATTTGTTCTGATTCTATCTTGGTAAAACAGTGTTATTCTATCATTTGCATATTCAAATAGCTACAGTCTTCTTCAAAACTGAACATGTCTAATTCAGAAGTGTCAGATAGAACCTTCAGAGCAATAAGGTTCTATATGAGATTGCAACCCCCTAAAAAAACGGATTTACAAATGTTTATACTCCGCACTTTAGATACTTTTAAGGCGAGGACCTTAATTCGTAACAGAAGAAGAATTCACTACAAAACAGTTCTGAGATCTGAGATGAGAAAACGTTGATGCTCAACATCTCAGAACTACCCTTTGTGCAGATAAAACCTTATAGTCCCAAGGTCACAATTGTCTGGTCCAATTCATTGTGTTAGATAAAGGTCAGGCTGGATAGGAACAGCATCAAGAAAAGCTGGGTGGAATGGCAAAGTTTGTTTGGTTGCAGCAAGACCCCAGCCAGACGGCTTTGTATTACAAAACGGGGTCGGGCCGGGGTCACTATCCTGCGAGGTATAATTATATCATAAACTAAGCCTCTCACTCCCACATAACACAAGATAAACACACTCTGATCTCCGACACTTCTCAGTACCAAACAAAAACACAACAGCTAACTCAATTAGCTAATGGGGGATGGTGTAAACCCCAAACAAGGATTGGTGGGGATGAGCATACTTGTTCTCAAAAATGATCTAACGTGTTTCTGGCCATCATTAAAATGCCAGGGCTAATGGTACGGCTAAATCTATATTCAGCAGCGCACTCGTATTCCAATAGAAATGTCAGTCACCTGTTTGACAGTGTGCTACCGTAAGTTTGGCGTTGATTTATACCCTTGCGATGAGGCCCAGCCTGCAAATGAACTCTTTAGCGACGTCTTAGTGATAAGGTAATTTTGTTTGTGAGGCATACATAAATATTTCAGCAGAAAGACTTGGTCATTCTAAGCAAATACAACGGAGAGAGCTGAGCAACAAGGCAATTAATAATGTACAGTTAAAGCTGACAGCCCATCTAACCCAGACGGTTATAATTGACACTAGCCATGCAAGGGCTACTGTCGCTCTGTATCTCTATTACGCCTTGCTTTATTCAATAACACCTTAGACCTGTGGCAAAATGTCAACCTACTGTACGTCAGCACCACAGTCTCCATTGACTTGGAAATCAGCTCTTACAGTAGGACACAATTCAACTCTGAGGAGACGAAGACAACTGCACCACCGTCACGCTCAGTGGTTTGTGGCTGCGGTCATGGTACACAGGTATGGTATGGTAAGCGCGTGATAGAAAGATGAGCCGAAAGAGTAAACGTACCATGAAGGCTAGGGAATGCGAGCGAAGGGGAGGGGGGTGGGATAGAGTTTTCAGTGAGACGGTGCATGTCAGATTCTTTATGAACTCCCCCTTCAGCATTTGCTGAAATGAAATCATGATGCATGGCAGGGAACAAAGTCTGAAAATAAACAGCAATTTGTCTTATATGTTTGTCTCTTGTCCAGTTGCATCTGATCTCAAATTGTCTCTGATAAAAGTCATAATTAATTAAAGATGTCCTTATGTGCAGATTTTCCATCAACAGTAATGTACAAGTATATAATGTAATGTAATATAGATGACACGTGTAGTCAGAATGTAGTCATGTAGTTAATGTCTGTATGTACTTGGATTAAATGTCACCTAAATTAATCTAATGTCACCTCTAGATGACTACTGGAGATTATTCTTCCGAAGGAAAATGTGTAAATGTTTTGATGAATTGTGTTACATTTACTGTACGTCTTAACCCATACCTAAACTGGTAGAAAAACATCACTGGGGATGTTTTTATGTCTACTTTTATTTTTTACAGTAGCCTGACATTAGGCACTAATCACATATCTATTAAAGTATCTGCTTCCCCCTGCAGCTGACAAATCCAATTCAAAGTTTGCGAACCTTGCAATTTCTTAAGGTCCCCAAATTAATGCTAGGGTCTGAAGGGGGCAACACAATGTGGTCCTAACTTTGGCAGGTTGTTTGTTTACACGCAGACCGAGATAATTAGCCCAGAAGTAATGACTGCTTTCTGATGACAGCCGTTGCAAACCGATCCCCCAGTGTGACATGCTCTTCCTGTCACTCTCCCCTGTGCAACAACTGCAGCAGTCTATTTTTTACCCCGGCTGCTGGGGGCTTGCCTGGCGCCAGCCCCTGGGACCCGGAGAGCTAGGGGGCTGACAGGGCCAACGTTACCATTCGCCCCTTAACTCTCCACGCCC